>NC_044310.1:152072261-152367261 GCF_007474595.2 Lynx canadensis | reverse complement strand
ACATCCCTGGCATTTGAAAAGAATGAGCTGATCGGTGTACCTAAATGAATATGGAAAGGGAGACCTGGAATGTTCTAATGATATTAGTGAGGTTTTTCTCAAGCTTAGGGGATGATAAGCCTGTTAAGTGTGTTCAAAAGCTGTGTGATTTGGTAGGTAAGACCCTAGATTAGAAGTCCTAAGACCTATACTCTGCTCGGTATCTTACCACTGACTAGCTGTGTGACCTTGGGTAAGTAATTTACATTTGATGAAAACGAGATTGTAGAATGACTGAAATATGGAATATCAGGATTCATTAGGCTGCATCAAAAAACACTCTGAATCAATTGCAACCCTCTCATGAGATATATTGGTAACAAACACAGGAGAGAAAAGATTATTTAGGACACGTTCATTTTATTCTGGTAGAGTGGATGAAGAATTATAAACTGGAATTTATTTCATTCATTTTTAGACTTCCTGTGTGACCAGAGGAATGTCACTGTTATTTCTATATCCTTGCTATATGCTTTTCATATAAATGAAAAAACAGTAAATGGTAACTTCCTTGGGGGCTATTTATAACATTGCACCTATAGGTTAGGTATCTGAATAATCATATAAAGTAGGTAATATTAGCTTCATTTTTTTTTATCTATTCATTTTGAGAGAGACAGAGAGGGTGAGCAGGGGTGGGGCAGAGAGAGAGGGAGACTGAAAATCTCAAGCAGGCTCTGCACTGTCAGCACGGAACCCAATGTAGGGCTCGAACTCACAAAACCGTGAGATCATGACCTGAGACGAAAGCAAGAGTTGGACGTTTAACTGACTGAGCCTCCCAGGCGCCCCGATATTAGCCCTATTTTAAAGATGAAGAAACTGAAGTTCAAAGTTTAAGGAACTTGCACTAGGACTCATATGTGAGTAGCTCTACTGGAACTTGAACCCAACTCTGTGTGGTTTTAAAGTCTACATGTCTAAGCGTGTTTGGGGATTGAGTTCCATTTCTAGAAAGCATGGCGATACAAACTGAGTCTGTGTCTATTCCATCTCTCTCTGGCTGCGAGGCTTTAGTCCTATTCATCAGTCTCTCTTTCTTTTGCCTACTTACCATGTTTATAAAATCCCATAAGGGAGAGAAAGGCTTAACTTCTATCACATACGAAACTGCTCAGCCTAACAGACATCAGCCCAAAACTGAGGCGCTGTCCTTAAAGAGAAAAACAGCTTTCTACTTAATTTGTTGAGATTAAGCATAACATTCAAAAATCTCTGTGCCTATCGGTGAAAATCTGGATATGTCCACAGACATGTTCTTGCCCCCTCTTGATGAAATATATTGTGAGCAACACTCCTTCAAACACATGTGTGCTCATACATCACCCCAAGTGCTCTTGTGCACAATTAAGCTAAAGCATGCTGGCCTGAGGCAAACACTGTTTTGGTACCCACAACCGTATCTTTAAAAAGATTCTTTGCTCCTTCAGGGGCAATCCTTTTCCTGTGAGGGAATAAAGCCGGTCAATATTTAGGGACAAAAGGGGGCCAAGAGCTTTCAGCACGGGCTCCACATTGCTAGATGAAGGTGCGGAAGGAACAGGTGAAGTCAAGATTTAGCAAAGAGATTCCCAGAAAGCAGTGATGAAGGAAGACAGTGTGTAAGTCTAAGAAGCAACTGTTAGGCAGGGAAAGATTCCCTTCACGTTGAAAGAAAAAGAAACGCACGCAATGTGTCTTCTTCTCTTGTGCTTCTTGTATTTCTTTCTTATATATTCGTCACCTACGTTTTGATGCAAGCATCCCAGCTAGCTTCTGTACGGGCCCACCTGAAGCACTCCTGAGAGATTTCATTCGAGCTACTCCAGCCTATCCCGTGTGAATAAGCACAGGTCCCCCACTCAGCTGGTCTCTACTCCAAGGATCGCGTTTCAAAATCTGTCGACAGGAATCAAGGAATCAAGGTATTTTCTTTTTCCCTGAATCACTGGTCAGTTCTACTCTACTCCAGTTCTTCTCTATTAAGTGAGGACTGTGCTACCAGCCTGTGGACTCACCATTTACAGATCTTTTTTTTTTTTCCACCGAGATTTTGCATGGTCATGTAATTGATGCAATTATAATTTCCCCTTTAAGGTCTGTCTCCACATCCACATTGTAAGCTCCTGTAAGCCAGTCTGTCTCGTATATCACCGTATTCCGAGTGCCCAGCACAGTACCTTGAGCCCTTCAGGACACAAAACGCGTTAATAATCTTAGGTGGGTGAGAGAGGAGCAAAGAAATAATACTAATGGATCCCTTAGTAAAATCCAATAGTAAAAAGACTGAGAGAGGGAAAGCTACATGGAGATGTACTGGAAAGAGGAGCTCCAATGTTTTTAGGAAGAGATCAGTGATAGAGAAAACTCTGGCTGTGGGTGACTCAGATCAGGCCCCTTGTCTCTTAACCATAGAGAATACGACTCCGAATATGTGAATATTGAGGACTGAGTAGTTGGAAGACGTTAAAACTGGTTTCGACATTAAAAAAGATTAGCAAAGAAGATGAAAACTAGAAAAATATATAAAACTTAAGTTGTTTCTTTTCTCTTTTCCATCTAAATGAGTAACCATTAATGCCTGAAAAGCAGCAACAAACCCGGTATCATGTCATTGTATGTTCGTTAATTTCGAAGTGCTCTTTTTTTCTATGCAAAACACAATTCGATATAGTCTGTTGCCCATGTTGCATAATTACCTAATCCTACCTAGGGGGAAAAGTAAAACTAGACAGAAAAACTAAAGAGGAAGTTAAGGATAAATCAGAATCCACGATTCCCAATTACAACTGAAAACTATTTGAATATAACTCAATATTATTTATTGATCTATATACTATGGGGGCGATTTCTCAAAGTACATACTATTTGGTAAAAGTCTGCCAGGAGTCAATCTGTAAGTCTGTGACAGTTCTGTTCTCTACCAGCATCACAAAGAAAGGGTCCAGGGTGCTTAGAGTTCCCTGAATGAAAGGCACTGTACAAGTAGAGAGTGGTGCATGTATTATTAACCTTCCTGCGCTTGTTTCCTCATCTGTAATATGGGGTTAATGACATTTCTGTACCTCACAAGAATGTTGTGCGAATTAATGTTTGTAAAGCCCTTTAAGATCCACGGATGAAAGATGCCATAAAAGTCCAAAGGTGGTAATATTATAGTTATTGAAACTGGAAACACCAATAATGCTGGGAACTGAATATATATTTGGTTGCAAGGCACCCCATGTATTATGAATTCACAGGCACTTACAGAACCTCACCGTTTCAAAATTAATGTTTTTATACATATGTATATATGATAAATCCCGAAGAGATATTACATATATGTTATAAGCCAAATGAATGTAATTTGTTCATAAGTGGCAAAAACACAGTAACGGAGTCCACGTTTCTTCCCTGTCTCTTTATAGAAAGCACTGTAGTAGAATACGTTGGATCTGTACTTGAAATTATGTAATGTTAGAATGGTCTGTTTAGAAGGAGGCAGTAAATGGCATGTTACAAATGCTAACATGATTTAATGAAATCATCTGTACCTCTCAATAATGCTATATTTTTCTATATACTTTGAATCTACTTAGTTTATAAATAGAAAGCAAAAAACACATAATAGCAATCTTTTTGAAAATGAAAAAGACAAATTATCATTTGTCACCTGTTTGAACTAATTCTAATGTGGGCTTTAAGAATTTTTCTAAATATTTAAAAAGGCATTTTAGGGGCGTCTGGGTGGCTCAGTCGGTTAGGCGTCTGACTTCAGCTCAGGTCATGATCTCGCGGTCCGTGAGTTCGAGCCCCGCGTCAGGCTCTGTGCTGACAGCTCAGAGCCTGGAGCCTGTTTCAGATTCTGTGTCTCCCTCTCTCTCTGACCCTCCCCCGTTCATGCTCTGTCTCTCTCTGTCTCAAAAATAAATAAACATTAAAAAAAATTAAAAAATAAATTAAAAAATAAAAAGGCATTTTACTAAATCACTATAATACGAAAAAGGAGGAGAAAATAAGTTTTCCAATACGGCAGCGGCATTTTTAAAATATTCAAATATCTCATGAAATATATACATATATATGTATATATATCCATTCACTCACTTAACACTTCACTCATTCTTAATAATTGTGTTTATTTTTGCCATACATAATATAATAATTCAAAAATACAAAGTGTAGAACACATGTGAGCGTGAATGTGAATATATGTTTACATGTAGAGAAAACAGGCTGGAAACACAACACCATTCCATTACCAAACTTCATAATAACTACCCCTAGGAAGTGGTTTGTCATTAGGGGAAGTGCAAAAGAACTTTCATGTTTTATTTTACACCATTCTATACTGATTGATTTTGTTACCAAAAGCATATATAACTTTTTAATTTTTAAAAGCCATATACACAGAATGAAAGACTGTTTGAAAGACTAAAAAACAAAAGTGAAGGTTGGTGACATAAAACTAAAGAATTAAAGTTAGAATTTAAGTACCACACTAAATTTATTGTCAAACAGACTGAAAAAGAAGGACAAACAGTTAAAGGGAGGATTCATTACCCTTGATCATAATTTAGGAGAATTAACAAACACATCTGTTTTTGTTTTTTCAAGACACATCTTAAAGACTTTTTAAGATTTAATTAGAAGGAATGCAATTTTGTCTTTTAATCCATTGAAGCATGATTTTCAACTAAGTAGAAAAAAGGTTAACTTCAATGATAGTGGCAAGCAGTCAAGGAAAAACAACAGAGTTCACAATTAAGTCAAGGAGTCAAACAAACGTTATATTTAGAAAGTCAAGAGCTTTGTTTTGGCTGTCTTAGAGGTTTTCTCCAATTTATGGGAGGTTCAAGGTTACCTAGCTCAACATCCAGAGCTCAAAGTCATTGCAGAGTTTATTCAATATGAGAGTTCAAAGATTTAAATGTGTATTACAATAGAAAAATGTGAAACCTGGGACTGCTGACTTTATAAGTAAATTATAGCAAACAGTCACATGGACCAGCCTATCTCTAGACAGCTAAAAAGCAGAAAAAGCTATATTTAGAAATTTAAAATCAGGGAACAATAAAACATGTTTAAGGTCTTACAAAAAATTGTAAGTTCTTATACGCATATTTATAAATAAGACACTTACTAGAAATTTGAATAACAGGTAAATAGAATTGAGAAATTATGTGACCTGAATTCCATTTCATCTGCTCTAATAACCATTATATGATTTTTTGTTTTACCTCTACTCTTTACTTTTGGTTTCATTATATCATTTTTTTTTAACCTACAAACTCCTTGGTTAATATCTGGCAAGACTGTGGTGCTACAGAAATGCAAGAAGCCAGTGATATTTTATTTAACTTTTTTATTTTGATTAGTTACACGGATATATTGACCTCTTGATTTCCTTGGAATCGCCTAGAATTTCTTGTAGATAGGTGAATAACATTGTATGTCACTGTCATTACTGATTTCCAGCAGAATGTATTAGACTGTAATGAAGTGATCAGTTCCTGGCAGAGTGTTTAGTAAATGATAATGGCCAACAAACACTAATGAATTAATGAATTAAGTAGATATAATGCTTATAATGAAATTAATTCATTGGCTTACTTTTATGAAGCCTGTTGTAGAAAAATGTTAACTCCTCTGAGGTCTACAGGTTTCCATTCAAGTTACCTCCTTTTTCCTTTTTTTTTTTCATTAACAAATTTAAGTTTTCTCATGTAGAGAAACTTGTGATTAGTCCATCATTACTGAACTTCTCTCTCCAAAG
The DNA here is from genome assembly GCF_007474595.2 of Lynx canadensis. NCBI lineage: Eukaryota > Metazoa > Chordata > Mammalia > Carnivora > Felidae > Lynx > Lynx canadensis. Next base: position 152,361,485 of record NC_044310.1, on the reverse strand, counting down.
ACATGAAAAATACAGTAAATACCAAAGGACAGATCTTTTTCCTTATTTTTTTGTCCTTTTTCTTCTTAAAGTTTATTTATTTATTTTGAGAAAGAAAGAGCGCAACAGCGCGAGGGCAGAAAGAGAGGGAGAGAGGGAGAATCCCTAGCAGGGATCTGTGGGTCAGTGTGCAGAGGGGCTCCAACGATTGAGCTGAAGAGTCGGGAGGCTTAACCGACTGAGTCACTCAGGCGCCCCTCATTTGTCCTTTTCTATCACCTTCACTAATTCCGCTTTCTCTGTCAGTCCCTGGCCTGGTTATTCCTAAGGTTCTAGCCATAATCTTCCTCTCATTCTATACTTGCTTCTGGCTTCTATGATTTCCTTCAGACTCCTCAGATGATACGTTCCATCTCAAATATTCAACTACATGAAATGTATCCTCAATCATGTTCACTTGTTCGTTCATTCGTTCATTCACTCTTTTATTCATTCACAAATTAGTTTTGACTCCAGATTTGCCCCCATTTTTTCTCAATAAAGCAGCCACGTAATGCTGCAATTCAAATCACGTCAGTTCCCGCTCAAAACCCTCATGATATTCCATTTCACTTAGAGTCTTTAACAGTAGTCTACAAGAACCTAAGTTATCCTTCTCCCTCTTAAATCCCTGATTTCATCTAATATTACTTCTCATTCATTCTGCTCAGCCACCTTGTACGAACACAATGTCCAGTCCTGCAAGAACATTTACACTACAGTCTCTTTGGGGACCGTTCATCCACATGGCTTAGTCTTTCCCTTCTTTAAGCTTTGGCTTAAATGATACCTTCTCAGCATGACTTCACCTGTTCATTGCATTTAAAAATAAAATTCTTCAACTTAAGTACTTCCTATCCACTTCTGTGCTTTCCTTGTCTTCTTTGCACCAAACACCCTTTAACATAAAGACTGGCCAACAATGGCCTGTGGACCAAATCTAGTCTGCCACTTGTTTTTATAAGATTTTATTCCAACAGCCTAGCCCATTCTATTTTGTATTGTCTATGGTTTGTTTTGTGCTACGATGCTAGAGTTGAGAGTTTCCAACAAAGACCAGCTGGCTTACAAAGTTTAAATTATACACTACCTGCCTCTGTACAGAAAAAGTTTGCCAGCCTATGTTCTAATGTATCAAAGAGCAGGCAGGGACTTGTTTCTGTTTTGTTCACTGCCCCTAGAACAGTGCTCAGCACACAGCAGGCACTGGAAAAACATTTGTAAATAAATAAATGAATCTCCTAATATGTGCCAAATAATGAGCAAAAGTTTTGCTTTTCATACACTGCCCATGCAATCCTACTACATTTTCCTGTTCAATTTGTTTCTCCCTAAGTAAAATAACACAAAGTCAAAAATAATGAAAGCTAAATAGCATCTCCTCATTCCTTAAACCTCAAACATCCCTTTATTTTTTACTTTCAACGAATGATATTGCTCCATTTTTATTTGGACAAATAGAAGCAGTGAGAAAACAACCACAACACATTCCAACAACCATCTATGGCAACCTATTTGCATGTATCCCCATGTATTTGTATCCCTCCATGTTAGGTGGATGACTAGTCTCCTATCCCTTAACAGTTAAATCTCCTTTTTTTTCTATTCTCCTTAATAGCAAAACTCATCATAAAATTCTTTATACTTGCTGTTGCCACTTAATCACTTCTCATTCTTAACTCACTATAAGACTTTCATCCCCACCATGTCAATGAAGGCTCACTTATCCAAGTTGTCAACAGTACGTATTTTGCCAAATCCGATGAATGATCAGTTATCAGTCTTCATGTTACTTGACCTCTAAGCATCTGGCAGAATTGACCATACCTTCCTTCCTAACATACTTTCTTCTCTATCTATCTAGGACACCACATTCTTCTGTTCTTCTTCCTATTTCATGACCTATTACTACTCAGTCTCTTTTACTTCCTTCCTGATCTCCAAATGTTCCGAGCCTCATCCCTGTCTCTCTCTCTCTCTCTTTTTTTTTCTAATTCCTTAGGCCTATCATCTATTTCTATAAAGTTTATTCTCATGCTTTTATCAATATAGACTCTAGCAGAAAAACAGAAAATAGCACACTGTATGTGGGTAATGTGAGGAGAGTCTAATTAAGGAATTATTTATTTACAAGGTGTGAACACGGCATGGAATATGTAAGGGATAAGACAGTACCATGGAATAAAGAGCAGCAGAGTTCTGTTTTGCAATGGTGTACAGGACCAACTTTAACTGGCTTATGAGAAGAGACTCCTATTAAATTTTTGGCAGTTTGCAAGTCCGTTGTCAAATGCAGCCATTATTAAAAATTAAACTATATAAACTTACAATTAAATAAATATTAAAAGTAAAAGTCATAAATATTAAAATCCATCATTTCTCAATTATTTTACTACAATTTTCTATTACACATGTTTCTTCAGGTTTATGTGTATTATAACTGTATGACAGAAATAATATATAATACATCACTTCACATCTCTTCTCAACTTTACATTCAATGATACCATACTGGTAGCTTAAAATGGGCCATAGATAGAGAATTTATACCACAGAAATTAGCACAGACTTGACAAAGTGATGGAGAAAATGTTAATAATACAGATTATACTTAAAACTGCTTCATGTCTATAACCATTACATTAGAAATAATAATTTAAAAACTTGGTAATATATTCTTCCAGTAGTCAAAAACTATTAACTGATTTACTTAATAAGTCATTCACATCATTTACAAAGTCCAAAATATGCTTTTTCATTTCACTTTCATTGTAAGCATTAACATAAATGAAAATATCAACCAAAATTCATATTGGATCTGCACTTGCTTATCAATCATAAGAATTTGGCAAAAATCAACAAAATTCTCTATGAAACTCAATCTCTGGAAACTCTGGCTACAAGAAATTTATTGTACTGCATATTTCATTGTTATTTGTAAATTGTGTTATACGCGTTCTTTTTTTTTTTTTTTTTTTTTTTAACGTTTATTTACTTTTGAGACAGAGAGACAGAGCATGAACGGGGGAGGGTCAGAGACAGAGAGGGAGACACAGAATCCGAAACAGGCTCCAGGCTCTGAGCCGTCAGCACAGAGCCCGACGCGGGGCTCGAACTCACGAGCCATGAGATCATGACCTGAGCTGAAGTCGGACGCTTAACCGACTGAGCCACCCAGGCGCCCCTATACGCGTTCTTTATACTGGAAAAATTTGTAACACACTTCCACACTTATCTTTTCATCTATCTGTGTATACATATGGTTTTTAGAGACACGGCTGTTAAATATTTGCCAACATACAACTCTTCTGTAACCTTCCTGAGGCCTGAGGGAGCAAGGAGAATAAGCATTGAGAGGAAACTCAAGAAGAAAGAACTATGTAGAGGGGGCCATCTAATAGGAGCTATGATTTTTGGTAGAGGGATGCAGAATGTCTTTAGTGAAGGGTTAGAAAGAAAAGAGAGATGAAAATAAATACTTTGACCTCATTCCACTTTCTCTTTCCATCTCTCACCAAGGTTCCTCATTTGGGCTGAACTCAAGTAGAAGCCAAAGGGCAAAAGAGCATTTGCCTGCTAGAGCACAGAATGCTATGGAAAATAGTAGAGTGGATGTGGAGGGGCAGATGGAAGTTATTCAGAACAGTCTACCCCTTCTGCATCTCAACATAACATTGAGCTTAAACAGGAGAAAACTTGTGGCCCAGAGACAGCAGTTACATGTAGTGGGCTAGGTAATAGTCCCCAGAGACAGTAGGCCCTAATTCTTAGAAACTGTAAATGTCTTATTTAAAAAAAGAGTCTTTGCAGATTTGGTTAAGAATCTTATCCTAGATTATCTGGGTGGACCCCGAATGCCACCACAAATGTCCATATAAGAAAGAGGGGCAGAGGGAAAATTGAAACATTCATAGAGGAGAAAGCTATGTGAAGACAATAGCAGAGATATGAGCGATGCAACCATAAGCCAAGGAAAGCTAGTAGTGACCACAAGTTGGAAGAGGCAAGGAACAAAAAGATCCCATTCGAGAGCCTCTGAAGAAAATACAGACTTGCCACCACCTAGATTTTGGCCCAGTGTTATTCATTTTGGTCTTTTGGACTCCAGAACTGTGAACAAATAAATTTCTGTTGTTTGCCAACAACACCCAGTTTGTACTAATTTGTTATAGCAGTCACAGGAAACTAATACAACACACAAAGTCCCATCAGATACCATATTATCAACTGGAGCATATCAGTTTGGTCATACTCCCACCTGATATCTATATTAGCCATCGTGAGTGTTATTCATATAAAGCAGTAAGGGGTTTGGGATAGTCACATAAAATAGTTGCTACATTCTCGCTTTTGTAGATACATCTGAGACTTAGGTTGGAACATGTCATAAGGAACTTTTAATGAGATCACAGGTGTGAGTTGAGGAAAAGGTTGCAAAGCAATTCAAGTCAGTACAATAGGAATCTGAGCCACTCTGCTTCTGCAGTTTATCTCTTCTAGACTTCCATGGTATTATTTATGCCATGTCCATTTTATAATAGAATTGTTCTGTATACTTTCAATTCTATGGTTCCATGAATTAGATAACACCAATTAAAGATGGGCAATTGGGTACCATAGTACTTTGATACCTATGGCAAGGTGTTCAGTTTCTACCAGGTCCAAGAGCAAGTGAATGATTGCTAATCTCTTCAGATATTAGTTTGTTAGCAGAAGAGGGCATGGCCTTACTCAAAAATTCTATTGTCTACACTGTTTCTGCTACTAGAAATTGCCAGAGGTTCCATATTGAAGGTAAACATGCTTATTACTCAGTCCACATAGTTTAGCCTCCTGGGGCACAGAACAAAGTAAAGAATGGAGTGGATGTGTCAGTCAGCCACAGATACTTCTTTTATTTATTTATTTATTTATTTATTTATTTATTTAGAGACAGAGAGACAGAGATAGAGAAGGAACGGGGAAGGGGCAGAGAGAGAGGGGGACAGAGGATCCAAAACAGGCTATGTGCTGACGGCAGAGAGCCCGATGTCCAGGGGTCTGGACTTCTAGCAACCTCACTAAAGTGATAGTGTTTTCATGAGATCTATCTCCAACTCTGGTATATATGTTGCTTACTTTTTTATTCCTTTTCTACTTGTTCTCTCCCCCGCTCCCCCCAGAGAATATAGGCAGTGATCACACGTCACTTACACTTAAGGTGTCTTCTTCTCACTTAACAAGTATAATGATCATACTATTTTGTGAAATATCAAATTAGTCAAGTTCTCTCTTCACTATATTTTGACAGAGATGAGCAGGCATAGGTTAGGCCAAGAGAGTAAAGGTATATTGATATCCCTGCCTTGTGAAAGAAACTGCTTCTGTTTCTGTTTACTAATAAAGGAAAGGGGAAAATGCATTCGTTAAGTCACAGATGTCAGGGGCTATACTGATTTCCTCCAGTGAAGATACGACATTGGGAACATCAGATCTGATTGGCATCATCACTTAATTAAGTTTCTGGTAATTTATCCTCATTCTCCAAGACCTATCTGACTTTCACATCAGCCCCCAAGCAAGTGAGAAAAATGAGGATATTATAGGATTCACCATCTATGTAATTGTTCAAGTATTTGGGGTGGCACATCCCCTTTTTGATGAAGTATTGCTTTTGGTTTATCTTGGCAAAGGAAGACACAGTTCCAGGGGCTTCAACTTTGCCCTTATTCTGCAGTAGAACTCACTTCATATCAGGAAATTCTATCATAACGTTTTCCTATTTTTACTATGCATTTTTGGCCTGTAGGAAAAAAAAAAAAGTGGATCTGAAGTCCCTCTGGATACTTTCTGAAATGGACTTGGACCATCTGATAACAGAGAATTTATTATCAGATCTTCATAAATCCCAACCCTGGCCAGTGGACCTCAGTGGTATTTCAGGACTCCAGGCATTAGAATTATTTGAGAAGAGATATTTAATAACCCCTAAAGTCTATCTCCCCCTTCTCCAGTGCAGTGGTTCTCAAAGTGTGGTACCTAAACCAGCAGCATCAAAATCACTTGGGAGCTTATTAGAAATATAAATTCTGGTGTCTCTACCCCAAACTTACTAAATCAGTAGGACCTAGAAATCTGTTTTAAAAGCCCTCCAAGTGATTCTGATGCATGCTTACATTTAAGAACCACTGCTTCAGGAACAATCAATTAAATAGCTGCAAGTACCTCCGAAACAGATGTGGAAGAAGAGTCATGATATATATCTGTGACCCTATTGCCAGGTCATTCCTTGAAAGGTCTGACTACCTTCTCAAATAAAGGCCTCTAAGTCTGTAAAGTAGCTTAAGTCTAGAGACAAGGTAAAAAGAAGTAAATCCCCATTATTGTAATTCAGGTTAATTTTATGTCCACTAGGCCAAGGATTTTTCTCCCTAGATATACCAAGTAGCTCCTCAGTTAGATGCCCTTTTGTTTCTAAAAACTCTATGATCAATTAGCTGCTGCCAAAGATCCCTGAAAGTCAAATCAGAATGTTTTCTGATTATTACTCCATTCTGATTATTACTCCAGCTATGTGGCTTATTATGGTAATTTTATCCACTTTGTCTATAATAAATAAGCACTCCTACTTGGCCTCGAATTCTCTGGCTTCCTATTATTCCCATTGTCATCATAAAATGCAATTCCATCATTCCATGCCCTACTATAAATGCTGGCATAGAGAGAACAGCCACCAATGAGCATTGCTTCAGTTTTCAAGGATACTGGTATCTCTCCCTAACGATGGATTCCTTAAGGTCTTGATAAAGGGCATGTTCTCAGGGCCCTCTTGGGTAATTCAAATAAAGACTGGCTGATCTGGTTACACATAATAAACCCATTCTAGTATTCTCATTTTCCCAAGACTTGATTCCTTCCCCTATATCGTGTCAGAGAAGTTATGTTATTCAACCTATTCAATGTCAGCCACAATTGATTGAGACCTGGATTCAAACAGACAACCAAACAGACCTAGGTGCTCAAGACAACACATTAAATCCCAAATCCTGAGGAATAAATTCTTGTCAACCTAATCCAGCCTTATATTTTTTCTTCCTTGATCTAACACCCATATAATTCACTCCAATATATATTCTCTAGACTTCTGCCAATAGAAATCAATGATATTCTTTAAGTCTTTCATTGTTAGGCTATTTCTCCCTCAAAGACCCAGTCTTGTACTTCTCTTTCTGGCTACATTAGAGTCTAATGTTCATTATCAATCTGGAGGCTTTTGAGAGAGCTGGAGGTTGATCCTAGGAAGAATAGGCTTCAGATGGCAAAACTACTACCCTAGAGTCAGTAACTAAAAGACTGGTTCCCTCAAATACTGGGGGAGAGGTTGCCTCTGCTAGAAAGGCATACAGGAATTCAAAGTTCTCAGCTCTGTTTTTTGTCTGCCCAAATGTCCCAATTCCAGCATATGAGATCCTTCTTCTTCCCACCAGTTCCTTTACCTCAATATAAAAGATTTGATGGGTTTAATTGGTGGTCAAATCTTCAACTGTTATATTCGAGGCATGGACTTGATCCCCAGCTATATTTTATCAGCTTCAGGAGATGAAGGGCTCCTTCAAGCTGCTAGAGACTTGATTTTTCTGTACATGATCACAGCTGGATATTCAATTTCTCCTTTTCCTTTCATATACTCCCTTACGACTATCAAAAGAAGGCAGTTGATGTCACCATCTTTATAATTACCATTATTGCCATAGTGATAACTGCCAAAACCACCTCACTGCACAACACTTTTCCCACTTTACTGGTGTTAATTTAAACAATCATAATGCCACTGTGTGCCACGGATTAACCATGCCCCATTCCCCACCCTAAACCCCCACCAAGACAGTTATCAATGCACTACTCAAACATGTGAAATACAATCCCAGAATTCCATTTGAGAGTCATTTCCTGGGGCCACTTCTAGTAACAATTACTATATTAGTCTTAATAGACCATAGGGAAGGATCCTGGGGAATACTGTATTATTTTGTGTCCCAGCAGGAAACAGATGGCATACTAAAATTAGGATAATCAGAGGAGGATTTGATAAACGGTGTTTCATAAAGGGGTGAGCAGGGTGTGAGGAAACCATAAAGTATAATGAAATATGCTATGGTAAGTAACAGCAGGTGGTCTGTTACCACTCCTAGGACTAAAAGGGTAAGGACAACGGGGACAGCCTAGAAGCAAGAAAGAGAAAGCTGGGTAAAGAGGGACACTTGACAAGAACTATGGCATTTGGTTGAGGGCGTCAGACAGCCTATTTTAATATCTTAGAGAAGGAGCCAGGGTAGCAAATGAAACTTCGACTTCTCCCTCTTTCCTCTCCATTGCAAAGGTTTCCCATCGGAAGAAACTAATCAAAAGCCAGAGGTCAAGAGAATCCATTTTCACCTCCTGTGACTAAATCAAGGGGAACTGGAGAAGAAACAGAAGGTATCCACCACAATATCGATTATTTCCAACTCACTATCTCCAGCCCTAATCTCTCTAATAAGGGCCAGACTTTTATACCCAACTGTCTGCTCAAGATATTCTCTTGAATACCAAATATCTCAAATTAACATATTCAGAATGGAAGTCACTGTTTTGCCCTCCTACACTTACCTATACCTCACCCGCTCCTGTCTGCCCCATCTTAATGAATGTCACATTTTCCCATTACTCAATTCTAAAATCTAAAAATCATTTTTTTATTTCTTTCCTCACATCCATCATAAAATCTTCAGTCTAAAATATATCCCAAATCAGAATACTTTGTTACCACAACCACGACAATTCTATTCCAAATAATGATTATCATTCACCTAGACTACTGCAGTAACCTCTCAACTTGACTCCACAGTTCTGTTCTTGCCCTCCTATACTCTATTATCCAAATAGGAATCAGAATGATCTTCTGAAAACGTAAATCAGACCGTTATTACTATCTTGCTAAAAAGTATGTCATTAAACTTAATAGTAAAAATCTAAACTCCTTATCATGGCTGAATATCCTGTATCAGCTAACTCCTATATACCTCTCTACATTCATTTCCAACCACTGGCCTTCTTATTGTTCTTAGAAAATACTAACTTTATTACCATTTTAGGGTCTTTGTATTTACTGTTCTTATTTCTTAGAATGTTTAACCTCCAGATCTTCAACTGATTCTCTTGTATCATTTAATTTTATGACCTTATGTCATCATGTCATCTCATATCCTCAGAGGGTCTTCTCTAACTATCCAATCTTACATAGTACACACCTCTAACCTTCTCTATCCACTTATTTTGGTTTATTTTTTTCCCCACTATCTGTTCCTTATTGTTTCATTTGTTCTCAATCTCCCTCACTAGAATAATAAGTTCTGTAAGTGTAAGTAATGTGTGTATCTTGTTCATTTTCTATCTTCAGTGCCTAGAACAGTGTCCAGTACATAACAGTTACTCAATAAATAGAGTCAAGCCATAATAATACTATTGGGTTTAAAAAGTCCAATCTCCTAAGATAAGCACTTACTGTAAAGTTAAGGAAAGGACCAAGATAAGCCTGGGTAGCTTACTGGTAAGAAGCCCCAGGGTCCAGGCCCTAACAGTCAATTACCTTATATCTGATTTTATTTATTGTGTAGTATTTATTGGGTCTTTCTGTGTGTTCTGAATACACAAATGAATAAATAAATGCATGCATAAATGAACTGTCTGTTTAGCACGTTCACATAACTATTCTAAAACACTGTTACTCCACATATCCACTTATAAATTCATCACCTCCCTTCCATCTGAAAGCACGCTACTTTCCCCTCTATGTATTTCTTATGTTGGTAATGATATAACAGCCACTCAGTCATTAAGGCTAGAAATTTTGTAAACCTTTAAATTCTACTCAGTTAAGTCACTAACATGGCTCAAACCTATTTTTTCCTTTTCATTTTCTGTAATAATTCCCTGGTTCATGACTTCTTATATGTATGGTTTATTAATTAACATTCACTAATCTTATCTATTGATTTTTTTAACTCATCATAAAAAGTACTGTTGCAGTTTTTTTCTAAAGCCTGGGTTAGACAACTCTGTGTGTCCAACGTAATCATCCAGATCTTTACTGTTTGCATCCTCATATCTTAATCTACCACGCACTTCCTTATTTCCACTTGTCTATACTTCCACCATCTTGGAATTCTCTATTTTCCTTCTTTCCAATTTAATTCTTCATTCATTCTTCAAAGACAAACTCAAGTACTATTTCCTTTATAAAGCACTCTTTAATTGCCCTAGTTGGGCTTAATTGCTCTTCCTCTTTCATTTCAATGCACATTGATTATGCCTCTTTCTTCCTTGAATTATAGTTATCACTATGTCTATCTTGGTTGCAATCTTGAAATTATCTTGAAAGCCACGACTATGTCTTATTTACTCCTTAATTTTCCCAGATTCTTAGGATAACGTAAAGCCAATGTGTATACTAGGAATGAAATATGCATTTCTTTAAGTGAATTATAAATTGGCATTTTTGCTTCATGCTATTGAGGAGGATTTTTACTGACAAATTCAGAGTATTTTTTCAACTTTTCCAGTGACTTCCAAGATGAAACAATGATTTTAAGCATCCAAAGTAGCTTCTTACTTTTTAAAATACTTTCAAAACTACACATTAAAGGTCTACAATAGTCTCTTCAATCACATTGCCACTGATCTCAATTTTTCAAAATTACTAGATTTTTTTCTAGCTTTATTGAGATACAATTGATGCATAACATTGTGCAAGTTAAGATGTACCATATGTTGCTTTGATACATTTATATATTGTGAAATGATTACCACGGTAGGGTTAACACTCCCATCACCTCACACAATTACCATTTCTTCCTCTTCCCCTTCCTCTTTGTCTTCTTCCTCTTCTTCCTCCTCCTCCTCTTCCTCTTTTCTCCTTCTCCTTCTTCTTCTTCTTCTTCTTTTTCTTCTTCTTCTTCTTCTTCCCCTTCTCCTCCTCCTCCTTCTTCTTCAGTGAAAACATTTAAGATTCTTAGCAACTTTCAAGTATACAATACTATATTGTTAACTATAATCACTCACTATTCTGTCCATTAGTTCCCCAGAACTTATTCATTTTATAATTTGAAGTTTGTGCCTTTTGACCAACATTTCCCCATTTTCCCCACCCCCAAACCCCTAGCAACCACCATTCCACTCTCTGTTTCTATGAGTTTGGCTTTGTTAAGGTTCCACATATAAATGATATCATACAGTATTTGTCTGTCTCTGTTTGACTAATTTCACTTAACATAATGCCCTCAAAGTCCATCCATGTTGTCATAAAAGACAGGATTTTCTTCTTTCTTATGGCTGAATAATAGTCCATCATCAGAGTTATCAGACTGATTCTCTGATTCTTCATGGTAACGGAGACTGGCTCTAATGCATAGGCATATAGCCATGCCAGTTTTCATGCAAATTGTCAGAAACGGTAATGATCAAACCCTAAGTAATTAAGGATAATTTATGGTACATCACCTCTCTCACAGTTGAGAATATTAATAAGTTATAGTATTTCTCAAAAACAAACAAAAATGTATGAACTTGCTTCAAAATATTAAATATTAATACAAGCAAGGAATGTATAGTTTATGTGAGTTTTATAGATATTTTGAAGTGATAGACAATTTAAGAGACTCATTTGCCAGTCTAATTTAACAGTCAGAACTTAGGGTTCCTTAAGGAACAACTGCCAAATGAAAAAATAAATTTTTATTAAATGCAATATTCATTGGAGAACCTCTCTATTAACAATGAAGCATTGCTATTTATAGGACAATTTGTGCCTGTGTACCTGCATATACAGTGTTAAACCATTCAGTGTAAATTGATAAGAGTCTCAATATGGTATCTTTAGCTATATTCATCCTAAAGTGCTAACACAGACTTCTAGGTTTCCTTGATCCATAACAAAGCTTGCTGAACAAGGGTCTTAGATGCCTCCCCTTTGAGTTTTTAAATGTACCATATTGGAGAAGTCAAGTCTGGATCACAGGTGACCTTACTATATAATTCTATATTTAGAAAAAGGTTAATGTCAGGAAATCTATACATGCATTTCAAATTTTGACCATCACAGTTTCTGGAGATAGTGTTCCACTTGTAAACATACATAAAAAATTGCGTTGTTTAAGGGGCACTTGGGTGGCTCAGTTGGTTAGGAATCCAACTTTTGATCCTGGCTCGGGTTATGATCTCATAGTTCATGAGTTCGGGACCCGTGTTAGTGCAAAGCCTGCTTCGGATTCTGTCTCTCCCTCTCTCTGCCCCTCTCCCACTCTTTTTCTTGTTCCCTCTCTCAAAATAAATAAATAAACTTAAAAACAGTAAAAAAAAAAAAAAAAAAGTATACGCATCTTTTAAAAATCCTCTCCTAGAGTACTGAGAGATTATTGTCAGTGTGGTTCAAAGTATTCTCCTCCATAGGACATATCTATATGTTGGTTGGGAAATTTCCTTCATTAAGAGCTGTTTCAAGGCAGAGCTAGTAAGGCAGAGAAAAACTATATCAGCTGATGGGTCTTCAAGTGGCACATGCAGGCAACGGATGCTATTGGTTTCTATCAGTGTAAGAATGTTTTCTAGATGTCATAAAAAAATGGCTAACAGGGACGCCTGGGTGGCTCAGGTGGTTAAGGGTCCAAATCTTGATCTCGGCTCAGGTCATGATCTCAGGATTCATGGGATCAAGCCCCATGTCAGGCTCTGTGCTGACAGTGCGGAGCCTGTTTGGAATGCTCTCTCTCCCTCTTTGCCCCTCCCCCACTTGAATGAGTGCTCTCTTTCTCTCTCTCTCTCTTAAAATAAATAAACTTAAAAAATTAGCTAACAAATATGGATTTAATATACCTGTAATTCATGCCATCTAGACGGTTAAGATCTTATGAATATATTATAAATAAGTAATTATTCTAATTTTCATGTCAATACTTTTTAGAATTTAAAAGAGAATTTAATGGCTTGTGAATAGATACTGAGGAGACAGAACTAAAAGTAATGGCTACCAGCTGCTCAATATTATTAAATAACTCAGTCTTGATCCCATAAAACTTCTCTAAATCACTGATATAGTTGATATTTTGCAAAGGTTATGCTTTCCAGTGTAATTCTGGTTAGGTTAATAAAGCTACTCTGATTCAAGTTATAGGTATGGAAACTCCTTAGAACAGAATTAAAAACAAAAACAAAAACAAAACAAAACAAAACACAGAGGTTATTAAGAGTCCATGTACAGGCAAAATAGGTGGGTAGGTAAAGAAAGAGGAAAAGAGAAGATAGAAATAACAGATGGAGAGCGATGAAATTTGTAGGAATGTGTTGAGTGCTACCTGTTGGTAATTTGAAAAATATTAGCAAAACAGACCCCCACCACGAGAAAGAAAGGAATTGCACAAAGCAGACACGTTGCAGGAGATTTAGAATACCAGAACAGCAGGCCAGCTCCAGCATTGCCAAGAAAGCTGGGAAGGCAAGTCTAACAAGTTCTGGAATGCCAGGAATTAGAAAAAGCAAAGAGTAAAAGGACAAATTTTATTATCAGTGTTCTAAGAGTGAAGACAGGGTTAATACAGAGTTTTTTGGGTTTTTTTTTTTTTTTTTTTTTTCCCAAGTAAGGGGCACCAGGCTAGTAACCCTGATTTTACTACCAAATAGATCTAGCGTAGGAGTGATAGAACAGACTTCAACCCTAGAGACCCACTCTAGGAGTAGCATGATAGCTCTTTAGAGTTAAGGGAATAGTTGATGGGATGCAAATTACGATGGCTTTTTTTGTGTGATATAAAAACTATACTGGGACCACCAAATGGGATTTAAATTGAGCCAATGCTGCTTAGAGTTGTTATGCTAGGTTTTTTTTTTTTTTTAACGTGAAGTATAAGTTAGAAATGTTCCCTTTCACACAAAAGGAAAATGAGGAAAAACATATAAAAACATGTACTACAATGAAAATGTTAAATATATATAATATATATAGGATTTTCTAGCTTATATGTTATATACACAAAATTGCTCTTAACTATCAAATAGCTGTGGCCAAGTCATCTCAAATAGGTCTGTTTTTACCCATCAGGAGTTTAGTTACTAGTTGGGCATATTCAGGTACTCTGCATTTGGTTCTTGCAACTTGTTTCTCCTGTTAACAAATGCATTTCATTGTGACTGCTCTTATTCCTTTCTACATAAAATGTTTGTTTACAGTATTACGGACTAAATTGCAGCTTGCTTTCTTTTGCTCAAGTCTGTCACCATAAAATAAGACGCTTGCCAATTCCAATAAAGTATTGTCTTGTATTGTAAAGACTTTCAGGATTTGAGTGGAAGCAATAGTAACAAAAAATGGTAGTAAGAACTGAGAGAGATGATTTTACATAACAAATAGACTTCAAAAATCATGACATAAAATTCAAGTTGATAATATGTGGCAAAAAAAGAACACAAGAACAATGATAATCATTTTTCACTTGCATTTTTGAGAAAAGATGAAGTCATTTAATATCTTATATTATCAAGTATCAAATGACTACTCAGTAAAAAGCTCATTCAAGAAGACAGCCTGAATGAGAACCATGCTCTAATTTTATGTTTCTATCAGACCCAAAAGAGCTCCTTTCTGTAGTCAAAAAGTATTTGTGTAAGATTGGTGCATTACTGGTTGGAGAACAAAATGAGGGTTTGGCTAATGGCTAGCACATTCCTTAAATTTGTAACTGAAGCTGTAAAGTCATTTTGATACTGGATGGTCGATGGCAAGCCTATTTACAGCATGATTCACAGTAAAATAATAATTATGGCATTATTAATGGCCTGCAGTATCACTTTACATTTGTCTCTATAATGCGTTCCACAGCACCATCAACAGATAGACACTGAGTAAACAATTTTTTGATGATGAAAATGATCACTTGCTTGATTGACTTGTAGCTTATTTCTTGTACAAAAAAAAAAAAAAAAAAAAAAGAATCCTTCCATTAGCTGTCTCTTCTTCTAGGAACATGCATCCCCAGACATTTACATGGCTGACTCCTTTGAATCATTCGTATTTCAGCTTAAAGGATGCTTTCTTTGACCACCAATCTAAGCAGTCTCCCCATTACTATTTTATTTTCATTTTCGTACCTATGTCGGTTCGCCAGGGCTGCCATACCGAAATATAACAGACTCAGTGGCTTAAGCGATAGAAATTTATTTTCTCACCGTTCTAGAGACTGCAACTCCTACATCAAGGTTCCTGCAGGATTGGTTTCCTCTGAGGTCTCTCCCCCTGGCTTGTAGGTGGTCACCCCCTCGCCGCCTCTTACAGTAGTTCCCCTCTGCACGCAGGGTTATGTCTGTATGTCCTAACCTACTCTTTTCATAAGGGACCGAGTCAGGTTGCATTAGGTCCCACCCAAAGGGTCTCATGTGGACTTAATCACCTCTTTAAAGGCTGTGTCTCTAAATACGAACAGACTGGGAGGTATCGGGGCTATGGTCTTGAATTTTGGTAGGACACCATTTCACATAACAGTATCTAAAAATATATGGAATTATAATGTCTCTATATATTTACCTGTTTATTGTCTTTCCTCTCTCATTAGAAGGTAAGCTCTGTGACACACCTCAACTGTGTCCTCAGCACTCAGATCAGAGCCCGGCACACAGTAGCCACTTAGCATGTATTTGTAGAATGAACAGGACCTATGAATGGAATGGCAAAAGCATTTAATGATCAAATCCTTCACAGCTGTACTATTATAATTTCAGTAAGCTGTCATTCAAGAGTCACGAAAAGAAAATATTAAGTTTTTTTTTTTTTTAATCTTAAGGATGTTCTTTTCCACACATATACAAGACTCTTAATTTATAATGAAAAGATACCGTACGTCTACCGATTAGATCTTGCACTCATAAAGCAGTGGACAGGCCCTACCTTCAAGACAGATGGTGTGGCAAAGAGTTCATTCTGCTCAAAAGGAATGAGAATCGCCGGGAAGGCCGAGACAGAAAAAATAAAATATTATTTTTCTCTACTAATAGTGATTACCACCTCTGTGAGCTAAGAAAACTAATTCATGACTGTGACAGAGACTACCAGTTGCTTCCTAATATCTACTTTTCCATTAGTCTTTCTTAACAGAAGCTCATGTTTTAGGTGAGTACATTGGTCACCCATCTAAATGACTACATTTCTCAGCCTCATTTGCCGCTGACTTTATAGCCATCTGATTTAGTTCTGGCCAGTAAGCGGTGAGGGAAAGTGCGCAGTGATACATCAGGAGACTCTCCTTAAAAACAAGAGAGGGTTGAGCCTTTTTTCCCTTTATTCTTTCATCTTCTTGCCTGGAAGATGGATGGGAAAGCTAGATTCTAACAGCCACCTTGGACCCTGAGAACAAGGACCACATTCGAGGAGTGGTGAAGTATTGTGCTGGAGGAAAGGAGCCTGCATCTGTTATGACTTCACAGAGTGGCTATAGCAGCACGGGACTCCTTCAATCTTTAATTAATGAATGCGAGAGAGAAATAAGACGGGTTCAACTATGATCATCTTCTTTTATTTTCACTCATATAATGATCAGCATTCCTTTCTTTAATATTCATTGAAAGACTGCGTAGTCTGCAACTGGGTAGGGTCTGTGATCCCTGCAATTCCTGGCTTGCCTGGGGTTATTTTCTTAAAGCCACTCCTTTCATAACTGTTACACTGAAGCAGAGGCTTTCCTAAAATTCACAGATATACCACACTGTACGAGACTGCTTACATTTAGAGTTTGCTTGTTTGTTGTTTGTTTATTGTCCTTGAGGGCACTCTCGTGCTCTCCCATGGCATCATAATTTACTCTTCAAGTAGTACTTACCACAATGTAGTGTAATTGGCAGTTTACATTAATGCCCGCCTCACTACACGATATACTCCTTGGGGACGGGAGTCTTATTTACTATGCTAGCTCTAATACTTTGTACAGATCCCCACCAAGTATTAAATGCTCATTTAATGACTAGATATGCTTGCTAATATTTTATCTATCTATGCATCTCTTTTGCTGACATATCTACTCCAGGAGAGATGGTTTAAAGGCAGGTGTTATTATAGTTCCAATAGGCTGGGTTGGACCTCGCTTATGACACTATGGTGCTCTTTAAACCCTTTGTAGAATGTGTAGCATGTTAGCAGTGATTCCCAGAGTATTGCCCTGTACTAGTATCAGAAGCATTATAGCTTTAGTGAGATTGCTCAAGCGGCTAAATATAATGATGATGATAAATAATGGTATATAGTCATGGGGAGTGAATGTGACATAGTACTTATGAACACAAACTCTGAATTTTTAAACAAAATTTTTCAATGTCTATTTATCTTTGAGACTGAGAGAGAGAGAATGAGCAGGGAAGGGACAGAGAGAGAGAGAGAGGGAGACACAGAATCCGAAGCAGGCTCCAGGTTCAGAGCTGTCAGCACAGAGCC
Organism: Lynx canadensis; assembly: GCF_007474595.2. Lineage (NCBI taxonomy): Eukaryota > Metazoa > Chordata > Mammalia > Carnivora > Felidae > Lynx > Lynx canadensis. The sequence goes on along the minus strand of NC_044310.1, from coordinate 152,343,982 downwards.
CGACGTGGGGCTCGAACCCATGAACTGTGAGATCATGACCTGAGTGGAAGTCAGACACTTAACCTACTGAGCCACCCGGGTGCCCCAAGAACACAAACTTTGAAATGAGAAGCCCAAAGATCAAAAGTCCAGTTTGACTACTTACTATCTCTGTGAACTAACAATTCTATTTTAGAGGTGTTATCAGAATTAAATGATTTAATAATTAAGTCACAAATAGATGCATTATCTTTTAAAAGTGCCAAGTTCTTAACATGGCATATGGCACACGGAAAATGCTCAAGAGTTATTAGAACTCAGTGTCACATTTATTTCATCTTTCTGTCCGTTACGGACTGCTGTCTTTCTTGTTATTTTACCAATTCTTTCTCAACAGTGTATTCAATGATATACTGGTCTAAGTGGTCTAATGTGGCAACAGCTTAGACTGCCAAGTTAAGAATGATAATTAATGACTCATTATAGGGTTACCCTTGTAAAATAGATCCGTGTAGATCTACGTTGACTTTGCAAAGTAGAGTGTTTGTTTTTGTGCCTAACTTCTGCTTGCAAAAAACAGAATTATAGAAACACTTTATATCCCAGGTCTTGTATTGTGAACACACACTTATGTATTAACTATACATTTTATATTTCTTTTAAAAAGATTTTTTTCGGGGCGCCTGGGTGGCTCAGTGGGTTAGGCGGCCGACTTCGGCCCAGGTCATGATCTCGCAGTCCGTGAGTTCGAGCCCCGCGTCGGGCTCTGTGCTGACAGCTCGGAGCCTGGAGCCTGTTTCAGATTCTGTGTCTCCCTCTCTCTGACCCTCCCCCATTCATGCTTTGTCTCTCTCTGTCTCAAAAATAAATAAACGCTAAAAAAAAAAATTTTTTTTAAAGATTTTTTTCTGTAAATTAGGCATTCATTTTCACTGATAATAAAAGTCATTCTTAATAAAGTAAATTTACAATAGAGCTTTTACTTTTTTATTCCTCAAAGACCAAGAAAAATAGCTCTTAGTTAAGCGGCATGTTAAATCTCATCTCAAACACTGTATTGACTGAATATCAGTCATTTAGCACTTAATCTGTTTAGTGTAACTTTTCAGTGAGACCAAAAACGGGGAAACTAGAAGAAAACTTCTAAATTGAACATGACATGTGTATAAATATCTTGTATCCAATTTGTAATTGCTTTAGTACATTCATCTTATCCTTCAATGATACTGTAATCCTATATTTTGGGAATCCAATCACTATGATGGGACATCCAAAATTCATTTGCATGACTTTTCACTAAAATTAGTAAATAAATATGAAACAGGATAACATTTTTTTTTCCAAATTGCCATCATAATTACATGGGAATTAAATTTGTTAAAAAATGTAGATTGAGCTTTGTTCTAATTGGTTTACATTTAAAGATTCTTTGATCTGTGATAACAGTAATATATATTAACATGTTGCATTTTAAAGTGACACTGCCTTTCATTAATCAAGTGTCTGTATGGTTGATTAATTTGTACAAGGTTTAAATTGCTATGAAAATTTATCATTCATAGCCATGATCTCCATTTACATATATGTTAATTATGGTAAATGTAATCTTTTTCTGAATCCTCTGGGCTGCATACTAAAAAGACAAAGTGATCAGAGTGACTACTTTTTCTATTACAAAGTGAACTCTTCTGTTAGTACAGTCTGTTGTAGTTGTCAGAGAAGCTAGGCTAAAAACATTACAATGTTTTCTGCTAGAGGCAAGTCCAAATTCTAAAGATGGTATTTCCTTTTCAAGTGGTTTCTTTATTCAGTAGCTATAGCATTTACACACAGAATTACTATGTTTATTTACCATAGTATTTAGTACTATCTCTGCATGCTGCTGGATTTTTCTTTTGCTGCAAAGCGTTCTCTTGTATTAACTCTATTATTAATAAGCACAAGATAAGTTTTTAATACATCTGTAAAGCAGAATGACTTGAAGTTAGAAAAGTCTGTAATACAGCTAAATTAATTAATTGTTAGAAATAGAAACCTTTGCCGTTACACCATTTTAAAACTACTTGGAAAGATTCTGTACAAAAAAAGGTAATATATGAAAGTCACAGTAAGACTCTCTAAGAGAAGATTAGATTGATCTTCTGTTTTTGCAGATAAATACTTGGTACTTGAGAAAACTGAGTTGTTGATGGTTTTTATCATTTTCTAGTTAAGCATTTAAATAGCCAAGATAAATGCAAATGTTATGATCTATGGCACTAAATTTCTACTGGACATTTTTTTCTATGTGTTGATCCCAAAGTATTGAGTGAAGCTGGAAACACGAAGCATGGGTCTAGCGTTCCACAGTCTCACCATTAGCCTTTCCCTTAGGAATGTTTTCTGTAGGTTTTCCCCAAATCCAGACCATGCTAACCAACAATTATTTTATTATTAGTTTTTAAGAAATGCTTTCCATTTTTTCCCTGATGGTGACCTTCTCTCTCTTAGCAATGATTGATTTGGAGAAAATTCTAATATATCATAAGTGAAAATGGTATCGCGACCAATGTTTTCGAGCGAATGTGATAGGCTTTGCTAGGCAAATGTTGGGAAATTTAATTATTTCTATTAAATGTCTATAATTTCATGCTTAAATTTTTAGTATTTGCATAATATATTCACTTCAAGAGAAGCCTCATTTCTTAGTCACAACTTAATAAAATTAAAATATCCATCTTCGAAACCTTTGCAAGCATAGCACCTCTGACTACCTGACGAGGCTATTTTTAAAGACACTTATTTGGTAATTTTCTTATAGTCAGCCTAATCACAGGAGAAACAAACTAATATGGCACCTGTTCTGATAGATGGATGTTGTACCTTTCATCTCCTGATCTCAGACCTTGTAAGACATTTTTCAAAGAAGCATCACTTCCCTCACCACAGAAATGCATCCACCTCTAAGCTGGAAATAGCAAAAGCATAGGGCAGAAGATGAGGAATATATTATCCAACTAAAATTACAGAGAAATTTTAAGTAGGCAGAATATAATTGCCCAATTTGGAAATTAGCCAGGACACAGGGTTTAACATCATCTTTACTCTTTTGAAAAGTGCCATGGGATTTTTAATAACTGCTGGTGGTCAAGACCTTGGTTTTACCCTCATCCATTAGACGACACCTCCAGCAGAGCAGTGCCCCCTCATACCATGCTGGGGCATCAGTTCAGTACTGACTCAGTGAAAATTGTGCCACCTACTGAATCATCCACGGCTCATCTTAGAGTGCCCTAGCTTTTAGGTTTTCTCTGGAGAGCTGTTATGAAAGATGGGACCAGGCTCCATGATGCTTAATTTATGAGATTTCAAGGTTTTCAATGGTTAAGATCTCAGACCTGAGTCTTATTTTCAATTTTAACCAACAGAGTTTTCAGAATTTTTTCATGCTTAAGGTCTATAATGATGATCTTGAGGATCAATCTCTACAATGTACACATCTCTCCTTGGAAATAAGGGAATAAAAACATTAAAGACACACACCTACATAAACATACACTTATATACACTGAGACAGTGGATGAAAAAGCAGATTCCCTCATTTGTGACATATTAGATTATTTGAAAATGGAAAAAGGACCATCCTTTCACTCAAATGAACTCATGTAAGCCACATTCTACAAGGAGCTTATTCCCCCCCCCCCCCCCCCCCAGATTTTAAAGAATCTAGGAACAAATACCTTAAAAAGTAAATGCAAACCTAGGGGGGAGTGGACTTCAGTGGCCAAATAAAGTGAATTTTTGTAAAAGAGAACTTTCATCCTAGCTTTCCAAGTAAAACTTGCCCATCTACAAAAGAATCTCAATACAGCTTGACTGTTCCAAAAATAGCTGAAAGAGGATCAAGTTTTTTAGACAAAATTCAGGTGTGTTCAAAGGTAAATGGTAAAATGCTGATGTTTCTTGGCCCCTACGATTTATTTTATCAATTTTCTTCATCCATGTTAATGTGTGTACACTGTATATACCTATATATTTGTATATATATTTTAAGGGCTCTTGCTATTTTCAGCAACTTTGGTCTTTGAAATGATTTTCAGAAATTCTCTTCTGGCTGGTAAAAGTATCAGTATCCTGGAATTGAGAAACTGTTTCTGAAAGTGTTTCTTGAGGTGTTCCTTCTGGAAATAACATTGAGTAAATCCTGTTGCTGGTGTGTGAGAAAAAGAGATAGTTGGAAATGGTTATAAAGAATAGATTGATACAATATAGCTGAGGCTGCAAAAGAGATTTCAACATATCCCTGTGTTTTCCCTCACTCTTGCTGGCACCAAGGATTCTCAAGTTCTCTCTCTCTCTCTCTCTCTCTTATACACAGTCTTCTATTTTCCTTTTCTGATATCATCAGGTTCAACTTTCTCTATCACCTATTTTTCTTTTTAAGAATAATCTATAATGGGCAATTCTTGTTAAACAGAAAATCTTTCTCAGCTCAGCCTATTTCCCAGAATGCCCGTATACAGTTCTGCTGTGATTTGATCGTTCCTTCCTAGTAAATTAACAGCTCAAATATTGGACAGTTGGAAATCAGGGAAAGAAAAACTATTCTAGGCAACTTAAGTCTGATTTGGTAAATTGCTACTGCTGTGATATAGTTAATATGCCACCCTAAGTGCCTGGTTGCTACCAGATGGAAAAATGAATCACTACTTTTTTTTTCATTATCAACGGGAAAAGCACAGTTGATAGGTATTCTTCCTATGTTAAGAATGAAAACTTGAGACAGAAACCCTCTCTGACTAGGTCATATAGCTTCTAAGTAATCAATGAAAAGGTTTAGGTAAGCTGTGGATTGTCAGGGCTTTGATAAATGTGTAATGTTGAGAAGACCATAACTTCCTACAAAGTTCAGTTAGAAATACGAATTGTCTTTTAATTTCCAATCTAATAAAACAATGCATTAGATTGTATTTTTTTCCATTTAGGTACTATCTTTCAGTACTTTTACACACATTTTTCACATATAATATAGCTATTGTGAATTCCATCATGTTTTTGTTTCCAATGTCATTTTCCTTTCTTGAAATGCCATTCTCTAAACCACTGTTTCCTTCCCTAACCTTATTCTTGTTACTCTAATTCTCAGCTACCTACTATACTTGCTTAAGAAAATAGTTTTGGCTAAACATAATCCCCACAAAAAAGAAAGAAAGAAAGAAAGAAAGAAAGAAAGAAAGAAAGAAAGAAAGAAAGAAAGAATAAAGAAAAGAGGAAAACTGTAAGCATCCCTAGAACCAATCAGTTCAGTTGTAATCTGTCAGTATTTCAGCTAACAAATACCAGGGTCTATTTCTACCAACAACTATTGTATGTGTATACAATCAAGAACATATTTGCCTTTCTAATCTTTTGTAAGTAAGGCTACTACTAAATATAAAAAATTTAAAAAAAAGTATATATATAAAAGACCATTCTGGATGCAATATTTGTTACATTTCTCCAATTATTGTTAACTGAAATTTGCATGTTTCTCTAATGTATTTCTCTCCTTTTTAAATGTTTATTTGTTTTGAGAGAGATGCACGTGCACAGGAGAGGGGCACAGAGAGAGGGAGAGAGAGATTCCCAAGCAGGTTCCACACTGCCAGCACAGAGCCTGATACGGGGCTTGAACTCACAAAAGGTGAGACCCTGACCTGAGTCTAAACAAAAAGCTGGAAGCTCAACCACTCAACCGACTGGGCTACCCAGGCGCCACTTTAATGTGGTTTTCTATTAAAGCATTAATTAATTCCTTGTCAATGCACTTCAAGCAAATGATTGTAACATATGGTTGATTTTGATAGTCATTACCTCAGCCTCTTTCTCTTAGAAATGAAATGAAAATGAACACACATTACAGAGAAAAGGACAAAGGACACGTGATTTCCTATACCCAAATATTTTCCTCAGTAAAACTCTTAAAATCCTAGAACCAGGTCATCAAAATTTTATACGAATTCCTAACCATGAAATTTGACAGATTAAATGTAGCTTTCTAGTTAAATGCTGGATATATACATTAGTCACTTAGGCTGTATTAAAGGCATCCTGAGTGCTTTGATTTTGGAATGAAAACATGTAAATAATGTTACATGTAAAACTGACAAATTCCCATATATAATGGGTTGAATAGTGGTCCCCCAAGAGATACGTCTACATAAAATTCCTAGAAACTGTAAATGTTACCTTATTCAGAAAAAGGGTCTTTATAGCTGTAATTAAGTTAAGGATCTTGAGAAAAGGAGATTATCCTGATTTCGGTAGGCCCTAAACCCAATGACAAACGTCCTTAAAGAAGACTCACAGAAGAGAGACAAAAGATAGAAGAGAAAGAGGCAAAACGACAGAAACAGAGATTAGAGTGGTGTGGCTATAAACCAAGGAATGCCAAGGACTGTAGGCAGCCACAGTAAGGTACGTGAGAGGCATGGGATGAATCTTCTCCCAGAGCCTCAGTGGATCATCACGGATGCTTTGGTTTCAGGTTTCTAGCCCCCAGAACTGTGAGAGAACAAATTTCTGTTGTTTTAGCCACTCAACTGGTGAAGGGCAACCTCAGGAAATGAATACACTGTATAATATGTATTGAGACGCACTATGTGGTAATGATGAAAGTGGCATAGGAACAATAAGTCAACTAATAAAAGTTTCAAACAGATGAGTAATAGTATGAAGAGTTTGTTTCATGCGTTTAATACACTGTTATCAGAGTCCAGTGGATTAAATGATCTAAATCTCCCACTAGAGCTAATATCCAACTATAAAAGCTAATAATTTACCTCTACTTTCCTCAAAGTACAGGGGTGAACCATACAATAAAATTTTATAAACTTGGACCACAATCATCCCAAAGGACCTGAGATGAATAAGACAAGACATGTTCCAACAACTGAAAGCAAATAACAGAAACCAAAAAAACTCACATGTTTGGAATATGGTGTGAAGGAAATGAAGTGTCTAGAAAAGAGACCCAGGAGACAGGCAAAAACCAAACTGTGCAGGTCTAAGTTGCTGAAGAGACGACAGTGGCCTATACTAAGTGCTTTATTTTGTTGATTTTTATACCCTCAAATGCTAACATTTCTGGGACACTCATAGTCTGAATGGGCAAATTAATTTTAAGATTATGAAATAAGATTTCATCATGTTTACTTGACGACAGTCTATTTTTGAGCACACTAAAAAATCTACGTGGTGCTGGTCCTTTACGTGTAAGTTACTTAAGAAGGTTTTACCATTACATTCTGACAAATAGCAGTCAATGCTCAAGAAATAACGTTGAATGAACAAAATGGAATATGGGGCGTTCTTTTGGTAGTCACCAGAAGGGAATCAGGGACCGTGGGGGTCTGAACTTACTTGGGCTATATCATATGCAACTGGAATCGTTAGTATTTTTTTTTTTTTTTTTTTTTTTCCGTAAGGTAGATGTTTCTTGACCTGCTCTTCTCATCAGGACTGCTATCTCAACCATGCTTAAGATATCTGCTGCCTCTATCTGTGGCTATGACACTAAAATTTCTTATAACTTACTAATTATAGTCACAAATACTCCCTCAAGGCATTATCTAGGCGATACTTTGTTAGTCTAATTCTAGCAACCATATGCACATAAACAAAATACTTCTATTTTAATCTAATATTTTATTTACAATTTCACTAATTAAAACTGTCTTCCACTTCGTTAAATTAAATGTTTGATAATGATGCCATTATGTACGTAGAGAAGATCAGAATTTCGAGAGCAAGACCAAAATTTCTCTTTCTCCCAAGGAAAGGAGATCGGTTCCTTATAATTACAAAGTTACAAAATTCACATGAAGAATGGCTATATTTGAAATTCAGTGATATGTAGATAACAAAATAATGTTTTCACATTTGTAGAAGTTGTGGAGGGTCATTTCCGTTGCAAACTGATTCAGGTTTTCATGTTATAGTCTCATGAGTGTAAAAATTAAAAAAAAAAAATAAACAGGTATGTATACCATAGGAAAGGATATATGAATGTATACACATAGGCAAATGTATGCTTAAAGGAATACTTAAAATACTGCACAGAATTTCAGTTTCTCAACATTATAGCATGAAACAAGCCCTTCCCAACCCCCAGAAAATCCTACCATTTTGGAGACAAAAATACTTATTAGAATTAAAAGTTTTCATACAAGAGTACCAGGTATTTATTTCTGTATATCTTGAGAGCTATATTCAAGCTTATGCTCAAGCTTTAAGATAACAATAGTGTAAGCTCTAGGGTGGAACAAAAGAAGGGAAAAAAAAAATCCCAGAAGTTCCCAGAGGTGGTTAGGGAAAAAAAGGAAAGATAAGAGAAATGAGGGAATCAAAGAAAAAAGAATGAAGATTCAAGGATGGGTAAATCTCCTCTTTACTTAGCTTTTCAAAAGGTTTGTGATAACCAGCTTTTGTGTAAATGGATTTGATGGCTCTGGGCTGAAGGTGACTGACAGCTGAATCTAGGCCCCCTCAAGAGTGTCACCCTGGGGATTGCCATTGTTGCAGACGGTTTCTTCAGACTGACCCAGAAGAATCATTATCTCAAGGGAACTCTAACAACAGCCACCCCCGAGCAGCCTAAGAGCTAGAAGTAAGCAACTTAGTCTCTCTCTTGAGCAGTAATTACAACGGTAAGGCAAACAAGGTGTGTTACTGAGTGAGTTGAGCTTAAGTCTTTCTGCAACCTCCATTTACATACATACATACATACATACATACATACATAAACAAATAAATAAATAGGAAGTATTCAACATCCAAAGATTTTTCCTAAGCAAAAAAAAATTTTAACACCCCTCCCACCCCGCTGCCAGTGTTTTGTTCTTTGGAAAAATAAACAGACCTCTGGGTCATCCTCAGGAAATGCTTGACTGAAGAAGGTAGAAAAGGTAAATGTTTCAGAATCTTTCTTTTTCAGCAAATTTGATATGTTTACTCTGGGACTACTTCAGCTAAGTCATTACTAGTCAGCTCAACTCTGGGCCTATTGCTTCAATATCATAGAAAACAAACGCCTTCTGTAGCGTGCTGCCTCAAAGGCAAGTTAACGAGGTATTTCACCCACCTCCTGGCCCTCTGCCTTCAAGCCCTGTCCTGCCACTCTCCAGGACCCACGCTCACCGACGCGCCACGCCGCCTGGGAAGTAGGCAGCCATTGCCTTCCCCTAAACTTACAAAGAGGCTCTAAAGGTACCTTCTGGGTGGTGAAGGAGTTACCTTAATCGGACCTGAAAAATAACGCTGATAAACGTTTCAAGAGGCCCTAACCACAATTAAGCCCATTTTAAAGGCCTTAACTTACCAGCTCTAGCTTCTGAGTCCAGCCTCCATCTTTTCCGGTGGAGGGCGGGACTTCCTGTCTGGGGCTGGGAGTACCAATTTGGGAACGCAAAGGGAACTACCAGGCATTTTCCAAGGGGACGGGTTCTGCTGCCTGTGGAGCTGTTTGGCTCAATGCCTTTCTAAATTAGAGATAAAACAGTCACTTCACAAAATAAATCTTAGTCTGCCTTAATGAAAATTAACAAGTTTTCCTTGTCTATGACTTATCTTAGTGGAGACTGATCGTAAAACACGCAACACAGCTTTCCTTGCCCAACTCATTTGGTTCTCCTTTCCTACTCTACCTGCAAATGTGTTTGTTTCCTTACTGGTTTCTTTTTCTTGCTCATATCTTTATTTTTATGTAAAATTACTCTAGAAAGTACTTCATGCGGCCAAAAATTTAACATCATTCCTGATATAGTAAGAGATCAATATGTATTTGCTAAATTTTGATCCCTGCTTTGAAATCAGTTGTTCTAAGCTGGGCAGATCACCGTGCTCTACTGACTGAGCCAACCAGAGGCTCCATACATTATCCTGTGTGGGTTATTACTATATGTGATTGTTTGCAGAAATATTTCTTTTTTCTTTTAGACTTGTAATAGAAGAAATTGAGGCAAGGTAGTGAAAGATTCTTGAACTTGGGCCTAGAATCTTGATTCAGTCATGTTCAAGCCTGGCAAATTACCAAACATCTCTGGACTTTAGTGGACTCACCTATAATCATTTTTTAACAAGGTGGTTTATGAGGATTTAATGAGACAACATGTATAAAAGTCCCTGGCTCATAGGAGATATTCAGTAAACTATGCCTTGGGCAACAGAAAACATTTCTGATGGTGAAATAATTTCAAGGTAACAAAGAACCTTAAGAACCTAACTAGAAAGCAAAAATTCTCTGCTCTAATTTCAGCAGTACCAGTGATTGGGATATGACTCCAGGAACATTACTTAACTACTTTGTCTATTATCATCATTTATAAAATGGGATAATAAAGTTTACCTCCCTTACAAAGGTCCTGTGTGCTATTAAAAACAAGACAACGGGCCCAACTTGGTGTCACTCATGCTAAGCTTTACATTGCTAAACTGAGACAATTACAGTTTTGGTTCTCCTAGAAATGGATCTTAAACGACTCAATCAGGAATGGCCTAATCAGCTCTAGTTAGGTAATTGGCCTGATAGAACACCAGCATCCATTAAAGGAAAGTAACCTTGGCATAACCAACCTGGTTTTTTTGCTTAATATAACTTCCTTGTTCCTGCTCCACTCTGCCTATAAAATTCTTTTATTTTATACAGCTCCTCAGAGCTCCCTTCTATCTGCTAGATTGGATGCTGCCTGATTCAAATTGATTTTTGCTCAAATAAGCTCTTAAAATTTTTAATATGCCCCTGTTTATCTTGTAATAGAACAATAGATAAACAGTAGAAAACACCATTGTGATAAAGAATATTGTATAAGTCAACTTTTATTATTCTATTTTGTATGATAAATGCTGTTTTAGACAATAGAATGAGTTAATATGCAAAACATTTTTGTGTTAATTAAACATAGGATTGTGTTTAATCATTTGGTTAATTTTCCCTGAACATTCTGTAATCTTTATATTAGAGTTACTATTAACTAGCACAGCTTGACAAATGCTTCTATTCCTCTATTTGTGCATGGTGCTATTTTCAGTGAAGAGAAATTATTAGAAATACACTGGTTAATAGGAATGGTATTCAGGAGCTTTTAATGTTGCTTTAGATAGATCAGACCTGCTTGTGAATGTTTCTCTGAAGTCTGAAAATAATGACCACGCTCAGTTCTTGGTCTAGCAAAAAATATCTGGGCCAGGCAACCCCAAGAAGGTTGCAGATTCCAACACAGTAGGAGACTGACCTATTCCTCAAAAAGATCATACTGCTGTCGAAGTCCTACCTCCACCAAACACATAACTAAGCTGCAGATAAAAGTTGAGGTATTGGTGGTGGAGGTTGAGGAAGGAAGGAGAATTTGTTGGAAAGGGATAGATGGTCTAGTAATAACTACCTAATGAGGAAAACAGCACAGTGATTAAATCAAATGTAATGTAGATTAGCCTTATAAATCGTTAACATTGTTTAACTGTTTTCTTGCCTTCATGATCCTAGAAAGCTATTCACCCTGTTGCATTTATCTACGTACCCGAAAGAGGAGCGCAGTAGGCATACTCTTCGGTTAAAATAAATTATTTTAAAAACCTCAAATAATATCCCTGTGTGTGTGATGTATGAAGAAATCAAACTCTCAATACCTCTCTCTTTCAATTTACAATATGCCCGCTAAAGGGATGGTAGACTGGGTTGGGAAATAAAAGGAGGAGAGTTTAAGCAGAAAATACTGTCATCTTAGGGCATACCTTTTCTGAATGATTACTCCTCCCTTATTCTCCCTGTCATATTTATTTTCTTCTTTGCTTGCTTGTCTCTACTTGGGGGGGGGGGGTAATGTTAACAGAAGACTCCCTAGTGGATCTGACCTTCACTGAGGTACTTGCCAAAGTGAGGTTTTAGAAGAGAATTCTTGAGGAAAACTCACAGTGAGTAAAGGGGCTCTTCTGTCTCAATGCCTAGGGAAGAAGAGAGCTAAATATATAATTACAAAAATTAGGCTTAAGTTTAGGAACAGTTTGAAATGCCAACTAGAGCCAGAATAGTATAGATATAAGGCCCCTGAACATGGAATCGAAGACAGGCTTACCTTCATCACTTACAGGTATGTGACTCTCTCTGAGCCTCTCAATTTCTTTATACGTATAGTGGGATAATGTCTCTTTTTATACTTCACAGGATTGTTATTGAAACCAGATAGGATTATAAGTGTAGAAGAACACACACAGACACACACAGACTCTCTCTCTCTCTGCACATATATATCTATATCTATATATCTCTCTCTCTCTGCACATATGTATCTATATCTATATATACTATATACATATATATGTATATCTATATATATATAGATATAGTATACAGTATATATATATCTATATATATCTATGTATACAGATATATACATAGATATATGTATATATACATATGTATACAGATATATCTACGTATATATGTATACATAGATATATATAGATATATATACACATATATATATACATATATACGTGTATATATAGATATATACATCTATATCTATATCTATCTATCTATAATCTAACATGGGGCTTTCATAATATTTCAAGAGAAGTCCAGGAAGATCTGGAGGAGTCAGTCCATAGGCAGATCTGTGTTTCCTGCTTCCCAGACACCAGCCCTACTTTCATCTACTTCATATGCTATTGACACATACAATTTTATTTTATGGATTTTAAAGGACAGAGTTTGAAATGTGCAGATAACAGGTATTCATGTTCTTGGATCATGATAATGGCAACTGCATTGTGTTTACCCCTACCCAGAAAGCATTGAAAGCATCGAAGGAAGGGGCAAGGATGTTGCTGTGAGATGAGCCAGGTAACTATATTGTAATACTTTTCCGATGTTTTAGTCTCAAGACTTGTTTATAGCCTTAAAAATTATTCACGACCTCAAGAGTTTCCTTAGAAAAATCCCCAAAACACAAGAGTCCACAAGCACACGTATTCCATTAGCTGCCAGTGTGATGATGTCATCACATGCCATGTCGCCTCTGGAAAGTCCACTGAACACTCATGAGACAATCAGTGTGGACAAAAAAAAAAAAAAAAGGCTTAGTATTATTACGAAAATAAGTCCTATCCCCATGAGGCCCCCGAAAGAGTCTTAGGACTCCCAGGGAAACTGAGACCACACTTTGAGAACCACTGACCTGTTATTTTGAAGGAAACACAAAGGTACTGAATTATACATTGTCAGGTGTGTAGTTTTTCCATATCTGCTTCAAGCTCGAAGGACATGGGAATCATGAATGAGATTTACTTAAAGGAGAGTTCATAAAATATTTTCAATACTATCTTCACTCTTTCAACCTGCGTTTTAAGATCTTGAAAAAAGTCATGTTGGGCTGCTTTCACTGAAAGCATGGTAGCCACTCTTCTCTCTCATGAAGCAAAAATCAACCACAGACTTCAGTTAAAATGGAATTGGGACCTCTCATTTAGCCATTGATAAAATATTTTAATTTGATTCCTTTTGGGGTGGGGCTATGTGTATTCTGAAAAATTAGTCTCTGCCAGTGAATGAAATGAAATTTCAGAAAGCTAGAGGTGGAGGGCATCGTCACCCAGATGTACACACCTTCCTTTAATGGAGTGGCTCCATTTTAAGTTGTCTTGAGCCTGGCATCGTAGTATTAGACTTCTGTAAACAACTCATTGTAGTGCTTACTTAACATTTCAACAATACGTTTTCATTGGGCACAATTGGTTCCTTTTGTCTTAAATTTTTTTTTAAGCTATCTGCCCCTTTCTAAGCAAAGACAAAAGCTTGTCAGTCCCCAAATGCACTTTCTGTGCTTCACTTTGAGGACTTGTGTAGCCTGAATAGTTTTTAGTCCCTCCCAACAGCTGCTCTGTGTTTTTACATCTCTCAAGAGGGGTTAATTCTTTACAGCTGTATCCTGCCTTCCAAGAATCTCACATGTGCAAATTATTAATCTTTTTCTATTGCTACAGTAACTCCCCAGGCCATAAACACCCCCTTCCTAAAACTGGCCCTTTTCCAAGATAAACTTTGGTATTCTTTCCCTGAAAAGATAATTTGGTCTCCTTAGGCTTACATTGTTACTTAGAACAATTGTTAAGATATAGAAACTTACAAACAATTATTTAGAAATAGTAATTTAATCTTCAAGTTTAAACCTCTATCCATTGTTGCATAATTTGAGTCTGAATTTTATATTTCACTTACTTAAAAAATCAGGCTGCTTATACTTTTCACAAGTATACATTTCGGTATTTTTAAATTTTGGCATTATGCTAGTTAATATCAAATAGGATTTTTTAAAATAAAAAAAATAGCGTGGAGCCTTTCCTTTAGGTTAAGCAAATTACATTTTCAAATGTGATCTGCATATATTCATACTTGTGATGTATATCATATGTATGCATGCAGTTTATATCAACGTTTATTTGTAAAGGAGAAAAGAAGCTTCAAATATTACGGTAAGACAATTTATATGAATATGCAAATATGTTGGATAGTTGTAGCCCAGCTTTTCAATTTTAATATAAAATGTACTACTTTATTGTAGATTTTTATATCCTTCAGGACTCCTCATAAGATGGCCACACCTTGGTCATTTCTCTCTGCCTCCATGATCTACGCTTTGATTTCTTCCCCATTTCTTAGCTACTGGTTGAATACTCTTCAGACACCTCCAGCCTTCAAAATAAGTGATTTATTTTAAAAGTTAGATAAGTCATAATAAAGCATTAAGAAATTCTAGGAATTGCATTTCTCAGTGATGACATGCCTCTAGTGGTGTTCTGTGGCACAAGGCAGGGGGACCAGTGATTTTTACCACCTGACAAGTGCAATAATCCCCCAGAACTGCAAGGCCTGAAGCATCTTATTGCTGTTATGAAACAGAATTTATAAATAAAAATAAGGAAAACAGCCAGAGCCATGCACTTGCTGGGCTTCACTGACATTGATATGACAGCCAATCAGAAATTTCCATTTATGCCACGATGGCCAAACCAATAATTTTAGCAATAAAGCCTCTTCCGAGAAGTATTAAAATGGTTTGCCTCTAATATGTATTTAAGCACAAAGGAAGTTTAAAGATAGGTTCGTTATAATTCAGACACACAATCATTTTAATATATACAGAAAACCTCCCTGTAGACCAATTAAAAGGAGCTTCCAAACAATACTGACTCTTAATTCACATAATATTAGAACTCAAGCAAGTTACATTTCAACATTTTTAGATAAGCTGTATAAGAGTCGGGAAAAAAAGGGATTAGGACAATAGTGAGATTTGAATTGCAGTTTGTATTATTTCAACTGCATTTTAACGGCCTTTATGACTAAAGGAGGGAATAAGAATGCAGAAGGAACAAACTTGTGTAGATTATTTTTTCATTACATGCATTATTCCAGTTTAAAAATGTCAGTCACTTGTCATGTTAACCAAGAATGCATTCACTATTGTACATATCTAAAGCTGGAGTTAAACTGAGAATTTTGCAAAGGACAGATACAAAGAAGTGATTTTTCCTTCTCTCTGTATATAAAAATAGAACTTTCAGAAATGTCATGGCTGACACATTTAGCTGCTGGACATTGAAAATCCTCTTTCTGACTCACAACCTGTGACTGGAACTCTGTCAGAGTAATCAAGAGATGTTATACTATAGAGCACGACAGTAGGGGAGGCTTGGCTACTTGGCCTTGTTTTTAAAGTGAAAGATTTGAATTTGGATCGTAACATAAATAAGTGTTTCTTACATCTCTCATCTTCCAAATACACAAAAAGAATTAATTGTGTAAGGTATTTGTGCAGCTGATTATCTAAGTTAACCATTTAGCCTCTCTAATTTAGTATTTTATGAGTGTGTGGACTACTGAAGTAGGAATATGCTAAGAGATAAACATGACTGAATAAACACCTACAGCATGCTGGATTATTTTTCTAAATCGTATTGCAATAAATGATGATCATCGAGGAATACAGTGAACCTTCAAAAAATACAACCACAATTCAGAAATCGAAAGGCAATTCTTGTATAATATTTATCTCCTTTTGATCTCATATGTAATTAGAGCCCCTCTTTTTTCAAGAGAGATCAAGAGAATTGTGACATACGTTACGATATAGTTTCCCCCAGTACTCTATAAAAATTAAGGAAGGCTGGGTTTTCAGCTTTTTATTAGTCTGTGAGTTTTTTCGCTACTACATACTTTAAGAAAGACTTTTATTATGATTGTCGATTTTGTGAAAACAGAATATGGCTGAATAAACATTAATGTAAACGTCCAGATTAGAAAAGTTCTCAGTAAGTGTTCAAAATTCTTCCTGGGATTTAATTTAAAAAAAATTTTTTTTTTTAACGTTTATTTATTTTTGAGACAGAGAGAGACAGAGCATGAACAGGGGAGGAGCAGAGAGAGAGGGAGACACAGAATCTGAAACAGGCTCCAGGCTCTGAGCTGTCAGCACAGAGCCCGACGCGGGGCTCGAACTCACGGACGTGAGATCATGACCTGAGCCGAAGTTGGACGCTTAACCGACCGAGCCACCCAGGCGCCCCCTGGGATTTTAAAATTACCATATGGCGTGTCTTGGCTTTCCCTCACTTTTTGGAAATGGCAACATTTAACTGTTCAAGATGAATGAATGACTATAATATATTTCGGCCCACTGGGGTAACTGATTATGATACTACTATGATTTAGGGGGAGATATTCTAATTTTTGCTTGGTAATTGATTTGGGGTCCCAATGTTATATATTTATACTTATTTGAAAGGGTATCTTTAACAAAACTATAGAACCTCATCATATTTCTGCAAATGAAACAGAAGTAGGTTCATTCTCTCCCATGTCTGTTTCTCTCAAGCCTGGTTGACTACAGGCCAAGCTAGGAAGTAGACGTTTGTCTGGTGGCATGGAAAGAACTGTGGCTTTTGAGTTCGATTCCAATTCTGCTTCTGACAGTTACCAGCTGTGTGACGTTGGATAAGTTACTTAATCTTTATGAACCTAAGTTTTCTCATCCTTCTAATGGGGAAGCGCAAGCTGTGACGTTTAACAAATCAGGCAATAGCATGAGGCTTAGCAGTGGCAGGCCTTGAAGAACACACTTGAGGAAACCACTTACTCTTTCCTTTCTTGAAGGCATTCAGAATTTATTTTTTGCCCTTCCTCGCCCAAATTTGAAGTGCCTTATTTTCCCTGTGTCCACATTTCCTTGGGATCTTATGCTTTGCTTCTTACTTCAAGTTCACCCAAATGAGCCATACCCCATGCTCCAATTGTCCTCGAATGTATCTGTCTGCTAGAGCATGACGACTCTCTTACCCATTCTCTCTGGTTTTAATCTTTTTAAGTAGAAGCTTACCATTCTAGGAACGAACAGGATAGTGTATTCTTATATATTATATATAATGTATTCTGATAAACTTAAAGAATCACAGAATCTTCAAACTTGAAGCGACCTACTAAATTAGAGATAACAAAATCAACTCCCTTCAGGGCTAGGCAGACACAGTAAATGAGTGAAACGGGCTGGGTGAGAGTATATATGCATGCTCAATACAGAAGAGTAGAATGGGAGCCAACTAGAAGTAGCTTGCATCTGTAGAGGGCAGTCACTACCCAGCTCAAGCTGAGTGTTGTGGAAATTTTGGCACAGTTTTGAGCCAGTTTTTCGATTTTTTCAAGGCAAAAAAGCAAGTCCAGATTTTTATGTGACATATTTTAATTAACAATTTTGTCGATATTGTTGTTTAAAAATGCTGGTCTAAACCAAACATATCGAATGGTCGGATCCAGACAAGTGGTCGTTTTAGGACCTTTGTTAAATCATCTGACTCTAATAACCTAATGTGTAGATGAAGACACTGAAACCCAGAGAGTCAAGTTACTTTCCCAAGGTTAGTTAGTGGCAAAACAAGGAAAAGAACCCAGGTTTCCAGACCCATGTTTTAAGAATGCCACCTTTACCCACTTTGCCTCTTCGTTCTTTCCGACACACAGATGATGTTTTGAAGTATATTAGTTTCTTAGGGTCACAGGCACAGTACATAACAATATTCTTTCCTTACACTACAGAATCATCTAGTCCCTAAATCTCCCAAGTGACGTGCGTGTCTAAAGTATTTTGATCAAGAGACTATTACTTTAATATTTGAACAGATTGTATAGCATCTCCAAATATATGAGTTTACCTCCCCACCAACCTTTACCACTCTCTGGAGTTATTTATACTTTGGAATTATTTGCCTTGAGTCTATTATTATGTTTCTAATGGAAGTTTAATACTTTAGGAAAACTTAGGACAATTTGATATTTTGCAGTATTCAAATACATAATTTAACTTTTTAGAATTAACTTGAAATGCTTCAGATTAGCACATGTATATGTATAATTCACTTGATCAAGTTTAGACTTTTAGGAATCAAAGATTAATAAGTATGGACATATTCCTTTGGGGGAACATCCGCGTGTCATTCCTGTGTTATAAAAATGACAGAGAACTCCTTTGTTGATTTGTGTATAGAGGTTTCTGTATTCAGGGGCTCCCTAGGCTCTAAAAGCTGATTAGCAATTTGTGAACACAGTGAGGTAATTTTGGCATTTTTACCTTAGAGTAAATTATAACTCAAGTTTAAAATTCTAGTGGGCAAACTTATTTTATTATTATACCTAGCTGGGTAACGGTTGCTAAATTTGAATCCTCTTGAGGCTTTTCATTTGGATATTTGAATTTTAATGTGGCACACATACATTCTCCACACTAAATTCAAACCCACCCTGATCACGTACTAATTGAACAGAACTGTCCATTCCAATTGTGGGTAATGGAGATTAGGGTGCTTACAAATACAGTCCATTGATTAGGTTACATGGTATAATTTCAGGGCTGTGAAAAATTCCTACCTCTGGTTTTGCTCTTCCCTTGGGGTGCCCAGTCTTCTCTGTGACCCCAACTTGCTTCAAGATTTTTAAATTTGCTGCTAACTAAGGTGGATGCATTTCCTGACCTTGCTATGGGAATAGAACATAAGTCCCTCAAGTGCTGTAGGAACTAATTAATATGCATATTATTCCAGGAAAGAATCATTATTTCATGGATATCTTTGTGAGAGTATTTGCCATAATGGTTAATTACTAAGGCCATGCCCACTGCTAATACAGAAAGAGATTCTTTATTTAGATATGATATTTTTGTTTTATAACTTAATGTACTTCATATAAATTTGTGACTATGTAAGGGTGAATATTGGGAGTTTTTATACCACTCTTAAATTCCTTTCTAGGATTGATAAGCGATATATCAAAAACAGGATCAGAAATTATCAAACTTCCCAAAGACTTTTGGGAATTTAGAAATTTACATGGGGTTAAGGTGATAATTGCAGAAAACAATTGTAGTCATTTTACTTAATTTAATGACACAAATACCTGTTGGGTGATTTTGAAGAGTGAAACACCACACTGTAACAGGTACAAGAAATAGCATGATTAAGAAAGCATGGTCTCTCTTTGAAATTTCCTCCCTCTATTGGCCTTATTCATCCTCATTGGGAGCTTTATTGCTGATGGCATAGGCCAACCAGGAACTGACAAGCATGAGAGAACCCAGCATACTCAGAAAAGGCTACAGATAGTGAGGAGGTGGTTTTCCAGGCAAAGCAGCCAGTGTCAGGATGCAGCTGTGGATGAACGCAAGGTTAGACCTTCAGTTCAAGAATGGGACTAGGCCTTAGACATTAATTGATCTGTGGCAGGTTTCTGCGGCAAGGAAACTGGAGTAGAACAACAAGAAAAAAAGACTGAATTACTAGACTTGCTATAGAAAATGGAAATCTAGCCAGAGGCAAGTCAAACACCCAGTGTCTTGATTTGAAAACTGTCTCAACTTTGTCCCCAACCCACCCACAGGGTGGAAGCCATATTGGCTCAAGGTGTTTGAATCCTCAGTCTAGTCACTGGGTGATTACTAATGAATACATGCAGGCAATCCATTGGACACCAAGCTAAAAATTAAAATTATAATACAAAAATACAAAATAAAGACATGAGCAGCTGCACACTATGGGGAAAACAGATTCTGTAGATTAATTCTTCACGAACTGAAACAAAAAAAACAAACAAAATAACAAAAAGAAAAGAAAAACGTCCAGAAGTATAGTCCTTGGGGAAAAAAAATGCTTCATAATCCAGAATTGCTACAATATATAATCTAAAATATCTACTTTTAACAATATAAACCAACCAACCATTCAGAGAAACAGGAAGGCATGGTCCACATTTAGGAAAAACAAAACAAAACAACAAAAAACAGTAAATAGACTGTCTCCAAGGGGGGCTTAGAACTTTAATTAATCAGATAAAGATTTCAAAGCAACTATTGTGAATATTTCAAATAGTTAAAGAAAATCTTGCTTAAAAATTTGAAGGAAAGTATTATGGTAACTCATGACACAGGAAATCTTAATAAAGAAATAGAAATTATTAAAAAGGAAAAAATGGGAGTTCTAGAGTTGAAAAGTACAGTAATAAAAAAGGACAAAAATCCACTAGATGAAATCAATAGCAGATATAAGATAAACAGGTATAAGATGGCAGAAGAAAGGATCAGTGAACTTGAAAACAGAGCAACAGAAGATAGACTGATCAATAGAAATAATCCAAAGAAGAAAATACAGGAAAATAATTGAAGAAAAGTGAATAGTATCTGAGATACCTGTGGGACAGTATCCCACGTGCCAACATATGTACAATGAAAGTCTAATAAAGAGAGGAAAGAAAGGGGTAGAAAACATATTTGAACAATAATGACCAAATCCATCTCAAATTTGATGTTAAACAATAGATTCAAGAATCTAAGTGCATTTCAATCAGGAAAAAGACAAGAGATTTATGCCCCAGACCCATCATAGTCAAACATTGAAACCCATTACCAAAGAGAAAGTTTTGAAAGTATATACAAGAACAAAAGTAAGATTAGTGGCTCATTTCTTATCAGAAACACTGGAGGTGAAAGGTAAGTATAGTGACAGAGAGTGAGAGAGAGAGAGAGAGAGCGCTAGAGTTTTCTGCCAGTAGAACTATCTTAGAAGAAAAACTAAAGGAAATTCTTCAGGCAAAAGGAAATCATACTGGACAGTAACTTGAATCCGTAGGAAGACATAAGGAGTGTTGGAAAATATGGGAAAATGCAAAAAAAAAAAAACAAAAAACAACAACTGTATATTCTCTCTTCTTGTTTTAATTTCTCTAAAAGATATGATTGTATAAAGCAATAGTTATAACACTCTATTGTTGGGTTTGTAATACATTTGATATATATATGAGAATAATAGCAAAAGAGAGGTGGGAGGGAACGAAACTCTCCTGGTACAAGTTGCTGTATTTTAATGGAAGCCCGTGTTAAAATAGATTTTGATAGTTTAGCTGCAAGTTGTAATTCCTAGCAGAACCACTAAGAAAATATCTTTAAAACTGTTTAAAATATCAACAGAGGAATTATAACACTAAAATATATTTAACACAAAAGGCAGAACTGTATGAAAAGAAGAATTAAAAGACATGACATTAATAAAAAACAAATAGCAAAGTGATAAATATAAATCCAATCACATCACTAATTACATTAAAGGGGAACGGATTAAACATTGGGGTCAAAGTAAGAGATTGTCAAACTGAATTATAATGCAAGGATCAACTATATGCTCTCTATATAAGACGCTCATTTTAAATACAAAGATACAAGTATGTTGAAAGTAAAAAGATGGAAAAAGATATATTATGTGAACCATAATCACAACAGGGATGGATGTTATTAATATATTAATATTGAAAAGAAATCAAATTTAAGAAAATAAATATAAGAAACATTTTATAATAATAAAAGGGTCAATATCAGAAGGGTCAATAACAATCATAAGTGTAAACACATCTTGCAAGAGAGATTAAATACATTAAGCAGAAACTGACAAAATTGGAAGAGAGAAAAAATAATTGAAAAATTATGATTGGAAAAAAAATTATGTTTGGAGATTTTAACTTGCTGTTAAGTTCTCCAACTGGTTTCAAAAAAATGATAGAACTGGGCAGAAAATCAGCAAGAATATGAAAGACTTGAATACTTCTATCCATCTAACTATCCTAACTGAAAATTTTTAAATGCCTCATCCAACAGAGCAGAACACACATTCTTTTTCAAATGCACACATAATTTCTTCTAAGCCATATACTAGATCATAAAACAAATCTCAATATAGTTAAAAGATTGATTTTATGTGAAGTATGTTTTCTGACCACAATGAAATTAAGTAAGAAATCAGTAACAAAAAGAATTTTGGAAAAATTCCAAATATTTGGAAATTAAGCAACACATTTCTCAATAATTCATGGACAGAAGAAGAAATAGAAGGGAATTTAGAAAATATTCCTAATAAAAATGGAAACATAGCATATCACAATATATAGAGCACAGCTAAAGCAGCTCTTAGAGGAAAATACATAGTTTCAAATTTCTGTTCAGTTGACCCTTGCACAACACAGGTTTGAACTGTGTAAGTCCACTAATATGTAGATTTTTGTTGATATTTGTAACAATTTGAAAAACTTGGAGGGGAACTGCATCACCTGGAAATAACAAAAGATTAAGAAAAAAGTATGTCATGGATGCATAAAATATATGTAGATCCTAGCGTGGTTTTTTATCACTTACTACCATAAAATATACAAAACCTATTATAAAAATTAAAAATTTATCAAAACTTATGCACATAAACACTGACTGTACTTGATGCCATTTATAGCCAAAATAAATGTAAACAAATATAAAGATGCAGTATTGCATTATAAATGTATATAATTAGCTCTAGTCCAGGCTGTACTACTATAACAATTTCATAGCCACCTCCTGTTGCAATTGGTGTGATGTTCAAGTGTTGTATTCACTTAAAATGCCCATGTGATACTGATCATCTCCACGTGAGCAGTTTGTCCCTCCAGTAAACTGCATATGTCAGTAAAGAGTGATCTCTTGTGGTTCCCACTATTAGTAGTTAAGTTTTGGGGGGAATCAAAAGTTATAAGTGGGTTTTCAACTGCATGGTGCAGTAACCCAGCATTGTTCAAGGGTCAACTGTATTGTTAAGAAGAAACGTCTCACATCAATAACCTAAGCTCCACCTTAGAGATAGGAGAGTAAACTGATTCCAAGGCAAGCATTAGAAAGAAAACAATAAAGACAAGAATGGACATCAGTGAGAAAAATAAAAAACAGAAAATTAAGAAAAAAAATCAGTGAAATCAAAAGTTAGTTATTTGAAAAGTTTAACCAAATTGATACATCTCTAGGTAGACTGACTAAGAAAAAAAGGTAGGGGGCCCAAATTAGCTAAATCAGGAAAGAAAGAGGGGATATAGCTATGAATCCTAGAGACATTAAAATGATTACAAGAGAATATTATGAACAACTTCATTTCATTTTTAGAAATTGGCAAGCTGATTTGAAACTTTACGTGGAAATTCAAAGGACCTAAGAAAGCCAAAACCATTTTGAGAAAGAAAAACGAAATTGGAAGCCTTATATTATCTAATTTCAAACCTTATTATAGAGCTACCATAGTCAAGGTAGCGTGGTATTGCTATAACATCAATGAAACAATAGAAGAGAATTGGACGTCTTTTATATTTATGGTCAATTGATTGTCAACAAAGTGGGCAATGCAATTTAATGGGAAAATTAAAGTCTTTTTAAGAAATGGTGGAGAGAAAATTGAATATCCATATTTAAAATAAATGAACTTAGACCATTACCTCACACTATATGTCGAAATGAACTCAAAATGGATCATAGACATAAATATAATACATAAAACTATAAAACTCTGACAGCAACCCAAGGATAAAACCTTGATGAGCTTTAAGTAAAGATTTCCTAGATAAGTTACCAAATACCAGATTTATAATAGAAAGAAATGATGAATTAAACTTCATCAAAATTTAAAACTTTGGCTAGGAACTTTAGATGGGGAAAAACTACTTCCAAATCATATATCTGATAAAGGTCTTATATCCTAGATTTGCCAAAAAAATTCTTATAACTCTGCAAGAAGACAATACAATTAAAACGTAGGTGTGGTAACCAGCCTCTAGATAGCCTCCAATGACTTGTTGTTTTTTGATGTCCCTTTGTGTGGTGCCCTCCCACATCATATCATAGGTGCACCGTGTGACCAATAGGCTGCAGCAGGAGTGATATGTCATGTCTAAGGCTAAGTCATAAAAACCATTGAGGCTTGTGCCTTGCTCTCACCATTGCACCAATCATTCTCAAGCTGTTCTGTCATGAGGAGTTTCAGTTAGCAGTTTTGTGAATGAGACACCTCGGAAGTGGATCCTTCAGCCCCAGTCAAGCCTTTGGGTGATTGACATCTTAACTGCAGTCTCATGAGAGACATAGGGCCACAAACACTAAGCTAAGCACCTACTACATTTTTGACCTTCAGAAACTATGTGAGATAATGGTTTTGTCGGTGGTGTTTTAAAGTCACTAAGTTTGGAACAATTTTTTTTTGTCTTTTTTCATCTTTTTTTTCTTTTCTTTTCTTTCTTTTTTTTTTTTTTTTACTGAAGTAATTGATAACTAACACAATGGACAAAAGATTTGAATGGAAAGTTTACCAGAGAAAATCTACGAATGGCTAATTACTACATGAAAAAATACTCAACCTCATTAGTCATTAGAGAGATGAAAATTAAATACACAATGTGACACACTACAAACACACTAGAATAATTATAATAAAAATACGGACAATACCAAGTATTGGTGAATGTGTGGCAAAATGGAAACCCTCACACACTGCTGGTGGGAATGTAAAAGGAAAAAAAATAGTAAAAAATTAAACATAAACTTACAATACAATCCAGCAATTTTATTCTTAGATATCTACCTAAGAGAAATGAGAACATATATCCACACAACACTTATGTATGATTATTCATAGCAACATTATTCATAATGCCTCCCAAACTCGAGATAATCCATACATCCATTGATTGATGAATGAATAAACAAAATGTAGAATATCCATAAACAAAATATGGTGTACCCATACAACGAAGCATTTTTCAGTAATAAAAAGGAACAAACAACTGATGCATGCTATAACATGGATGAGCCTCAAAAACATTATGCTAAGTGAAAGAAGCCAGACACAAAAGGTCACGTAGTACACTTATTTAATTTATATAATATTTTCAGAAGAATTAAATTTGTAGAGACAAAAAAGCAAAGCACTGGTTGCCTGGGGGTGAGAGTGAGGATTGATAGGAGGGAACTTTGGGGGTAAGGAAAATTTTCTACCACTTGATTGTTATGATGGTTGCACACCTCTATACATCTATTTATGAGGAAATTCGAAAGACCTAGAATAGTCGAAACAATTTTGAAAAACAGAAGAAAGAAAAACTTGGAAGCTTTATCGTACCCAGTTTTGAGTTTATTGTAAAACTAACAGAATCAAAAGTGTGGTAGGTTGCCTGCCTGGCTCAGCTGAAATAGCACACAACTCTTGATCTTGGGGTCATGTGTTCAAGCCCCATGTCGGGCGTAGAGTTTACTTTAAAAAAAAAGATGGCGTATTGGTATAAAATATATACACTTAGAGTGATTTATATACCTGTAATAGGTGAATTTTACGGTATATGAATTATACCTCGCTAAAGCTGTTAACAAAAAGTGTGAAAGAGGTACAGAGTACTATGATAGAAGGAGAACCTAATTCCAAATAAAGGCACCTGGGGAAAAAAACGAATGTGCAGAAACTGAGGTAGAACTCAAAGGTGAATTTGTGGTGGGGTTTAAAGGGAAAAGTAGTTCTGGTCTGCAGAAAGATTAAAGATGCAAGGCTGTGGAATAAGCTGTGTTTTGACAGGATTAGGAGCCTAGTGTCTATCGTAGTGAATGTGTCACATTAAGAGTAGATGTGGAATGACACTTATTCTATAGGCCATGGGAAAACTAACTTCATAATCTCCAATCCTGACCTCTCCTTTACACTTCAGACTGAAAAATCTATTTGCAAGACATCACCACCTGGATGTCCCCACACATCTTAAATTAAATGTGCTCTAATTTTTTGCTAATTCCTTCTCATGTTCTCTTTCTGTTGATGACTATACCATCCACCCATTTGCTCAAGATAGAATCTTAACTATTCTTAAATGTTTATTTTGAGAGAGAGCATGAGTAGGGGAGGGAGAGAGAGAGAGAGGGAGGAAGAGACAGAGGATCCAAGAAAGGTTCTGCACTAACACTGTGCCTGACACAGGGCTTGAACTCAGGAACCGTGAGATCATGACCTGGGCCAAAGTCAGCCACTCAACTGACTGGGTGACTGAGCCACCCAGATGCCCCCGAAACTTAACTATTCTTAATATTTCAGTGCTTGCTTCTCCATATAAGATCCATCAACAAATTTTATTACTTCATTTTGCTTCCTACATTTTTCTCTGGTCTTTATTTCTTTACTGCTATACCTCCACTATCTTGGATCAGACTTTAATCTTCTCCTTGGACTATTGAAATTATCTTCAAGGTAGTTCCCTTGTTTCTAGTCTTGCCCTATTTAAGCATACAACATAATTTTCAGTGATTAACTTGAAATTCAGATCTGATCATGTCGTTCCTTGATTAAAACCCTTCAGGGGCTTCAGCTTCTCATCACCTAATGGAAAAAGTTTAAGGTATTCCACCAGACTTTTCATTTCTGACCCATGCCTATTAAACTTTATCCTGTGACCTCTTCAGATGGTCTTACCAGTCCTTGCTGTTTTCTAACCTATCTCACCTTTATGCTTTCCCAGTCCTCATATATCCACCCAATTATCTTCACTTATAAGGCCCAACTCAGTACCTCCAAGAAGCTCTTTGAATTCTATCTCCTTTGTGCCAGGTTAGATGGTCTTATTGCCAAGTTGGGCACTTTTTTTTTCTCATAGTTTGTCTCGTATTGCATGACATTGAACAATTTATGTCTTTCTCTCCAAGTTGTGAGTACCCTGAAAATAGGGCTTGCATATTTCTCACATCTGTAATCAAACAGTCTCTCACTATATCTGTCACACAGGAGGAGCACAAAACATATTTACTGAGTGAAAGTAGGGAATTCTGGTGACATAGAGAATGGACTGGAGAGGGAAAAAGCTTGAGGAAATGGCGTCATTTTTAAAATGGTTCAGGTGAGAGTTAATGAGACTATATATAATTTTTTTAATTTTAGCATTCAAAGAAGACGTGTTTTATGAAACTTTAAGAGTAGATTAATTTTAAGTGCTCTTGAACGTCACAAGAAAAGACTCAGCAGTACAAGATACAAAGTAAGCTTCATAGTGTGACATAGCAAATGGTAGATGTGAATCTGAAGCGTGTCACCGTGCTTTGTTCCGAGCTAAAGACGCCAAGCCATCTCTCTCTCAGGTGCCAAATATTACTGATTACTGGTGGCTACCAAGAGTGCTGTGTTTAGAAGGACTTTAAAACCAGATCCCAGTTCCATAGAGGAAATTACCACAATCAATTATTAATGTCTGTCATGGTTACAGAAAGGTAGTGTGACTCCATGAAATTAAAGGATTTCCCAAACCTGTAATTGGCCCTATTCTACACTAAATGAATGACTTGAATACATAAGTGACAGGCTTATCTAAATTGTAGATAACACAAAACTAGGAAGACCACAAATATGCCGGGCAGCAGTCATGTCAAAATGAATTTATAGTTGGCAACATTGCTCTACCGAAATTAAATGCAGCTGGATTAAACGTACAATCCTATACTTGGATCAGAAAAATCTTCCTGGATGTTAGAAGATAAAAATACTTAAGAATGTGATTTCACAGCAAACACAGTAAGAGTAAAAAGCATGTTGAGGTAAGAAACACAATGTCCTAAGGGAGGTAACAGTTCCTGTTTACTCTGTGATGACCTAACTTCACGGGGCATTTGTCCTTAAATTTTGGCATTCACTTTAAAAGGAACTTTGAGGGGCACTTGGCTGGCTCAGTCAGTAGAGTATGTGACTCTTGATCTTGGGGTTGTGAGTTTAAGCCCCATGTTGACTGTAGAGCTTACTGAAAAAATAATAATAATAAAATAAATAAAAGGAATTTTGAGAGAAAACATGAAATTATATTATATTGTAAAAGTTAAATGAAGTTGAGTGAAAAATGGAACATTATGTGGAAGATAATGTTATCTTCCTACATCTAAATTCTAGAGCAACATTGGACACATGGACAGGCAAAAGAAAAGGAGACTGGGAGTTAATCCCAAGGATTAGAGGAGTCTAAAAATAAAATTGGCTGCACTGAAATAGCATCAATGGAGGTGCTTTCTATAAACCAGAGAGAAATTTGCCAGGAATACATTATATTACTGGTTTCTGTCCAGAACTAATACCAAGGTTTACATGTCCCACTGGCTGATTGAATTTTTCATGAGTACAACTATATTGCACAGAATTGGGGGGACGAGATGCTGGAGATCTGATCCTGATTTTGCCACTAACAAACAGTAACGAGGGTGATCCTTCTAGACATAAATTAGGTCATATCATATCTCTGCTCAAACTTTTCAACTAGTTCTCATTTTTTCCATAGGAAAATTCAAAACTTTTCAATACCTTCCAGGTACTCACACTGACTTCTGGACTATTCCTCAAGTATCCCAGACACATCCTGACTGCAGGGTTTTGTTCTACCTGAGTGTTGCTTAAACGTTTTAGTGTTTTATAATATTTCCAAATGCATGGCTGAAACTTGGCATTTTAGATGCATGGTTTTCCTTGAAGTGTTGGATGAGTTGATAACAATGACACCATCAGCCAAAGCTGCACAATTTAGCGCTTCTTCCTTTTGAACAGGACATGTGTTTTCCAGCTCACCACAGGTCCCAACAAGGCAGAAACACTCATTTATTATTAGCTCTATCCCAAAAGAACACAAGGCTGGTGCATTAGCAGCCCTCCTCAAATTTTAGTGTGTGTAGAATCATCTGTAGAACTTGTTAGAATCAAAATTACTGGGCCAACCTCGGATATTCTGGTGTAAGGAAGTTAGGGTTGGGGCCCCCAAATTCACATCTCTAACAAGCTCCCAGGTACTGAAGCTGTGGTCTGAGAACTAAACTTCATGTGGCACTATAGAGAAACATTTTCATTTATAGTAGTTTTTTTTTCTTCCCCGACATATTTCGTTTTAAAATTAATAACCATGAAACAGTGTTTTTAAAATATTACTGCTGAATCCTAATTATTACTGTATTTTATTGTGTACAAATGGTGGCAATTAAGCTGTTTAGTCTCCTTATGTCTTCAGGTCTTGGATGTTTGGCTCTTTACTCCCCCGGGGTGCTTAAGCTGTCTTTTGATTTTACCTTGAGTTACAGTGTTTTGAATTGGTCATCCAGAATAAACTAAATAGGTATTAGCATTTCAAGAGCAACTTACATCTATGTTATTTTGAAAATGCCATCTGGTACCAAATATTAATAACTTCATAATAACGGAGAAACCAACACTCATGACTGGGAGGGGATAATCATCATCAAATAGTATTTTCTGGCACACATGAGGCCCGTCTTTTTTTTTTTTTTTTTTCTATGCTCTGTCACGTTTATTTATTTATTTTTTATTTGTTTTTTTATCTTTTTAATTTTTTTAAACATATGAAATTTATTGTCAAATTGGTTTCGATACAACACCCAGTGCTCATCCCAAAAGGTGCCCTCCTCAATACCCATCACCCACCCTCCCCTCCCTCCCACCCCCCATCAACCCTCAGTTTGTTCTCAGTTTTTAAGAGTTTCTTCTGCTTTGGCTCTCTCCCACTCTAACCTCTTTTTTTTCCTTCCCCTCCCCCATGGGTTTCTGTTAAGTTTCTCAGGATCCACATAAGAGTGAAAACATATGGTATCTGTCTTTCTCTGTATGGCTTATTTCACTTAGCATCACACTCTCCAGTTCCATCCACGTTGCTACAAATGGCCATATTTCATTCTTTCTCATTGCCATGTGGTACTCCATTGTATATATAAACCACAATTTCTTTATCCATTCATCAGTTGATGGACATTTCGGCTCTTTCCATAATTTGGCTATTGTTGAGAGTGCTTCTATAAACATTGGGGTACAAGTGCCCCGATGCATCAGCACTCCTGTATCCCTTGGGTAAATTCCTAGCAGTGCTATTGCTGGGTCATAGGGTAGATCTATTTTTAATTTTTTGAGGAACCTCCACACCGTTTTCCAGAGTGGCTGCACCAATTTGCATTCCCACCAACAGTGCAAGAGGGTTCCCGTTTCTCCACATCCTCTCCAGCATCTATCGTCTCCTGATTTGTTCATTTTGGCCACTCTGGCTGGTGTGAGGTGATATCTGAGTGTGGTTTTGATTTGTATTTCCTTGATGAGGAGCGACGTTGGGCATCTTTTCTGTGCCTGTTGGCCATCCGGATGTCTTCTTTAGAGAAGTGTCTATTCATGTTTTCTGCCCATTTCTTCACTGGGTTATTTGTTTTTTGGGTGTGGAGTTTGGTGAGCTCTTTATAGATTCTGGATACTAGCCCTTTGTCCGATATGTCATTTGCAAATATCTTTTCCCATTCCGTTGGTTGCCTTTTAGTTTTGTTGGTTGTTTCCTTTGCTGTGCAGAAGCTTTTTATCTTCATAAGGTCCCAGTAGTTCATTTTTTGCTTTTAATTCCCTTGCCTTTGGGGATATGTCAAGTAAGAAATTGCTACGACTGAGGTTAGAGAGGTCTTTTCCTGCTTTCTCCTCTAGGGTTTTGATGGTTTCCTGTCTCACACTCAGGTCCTTTATCCATTTTGAGTTTATTTTTGTGAATGGTGTAAGAAAGTGGTCTAGTTTCAATCTTCTGCATGTTGCTGTCGAGTTCTCCCAGCACCATTTGTTAAAGAGACTGTCTTTTTTCCATTGGATGTTCTTTCCTGCTTTGTCAAAGATTAGTGGGCCATACGTTTGTGGGTCTAGTTCTGGGGTTTCTATTCTACTCCATTGGTCTATGTGTCTGTTTTTGTGCCAATACCATGCTGTCTTGATGATGACAGCTTTGTAGTAGAGGCTAAAGTCTGGGATTGTGATGCCTCCTGCTTTGGTCTTCTTCAAAATTACTTTGGCTATTTGGGGCTTTTTGTGATTCCATATGAATTTTAGGATTGCTTGTTCTAGTTTTGAGAAGAATGCTGGTGCAATTTTGATTGGGATTGCATTGAATGTGTAGATAGCTTTGGGTAGTATTGACATTTTGACAATATTTATTCTTCCAATCCATGAGCACGGAATTTTTTTCCATTTCTTTATATCTTCTTCAATTTCCTTCATAAGCTTTCTATAGTTTTCAGCATACAGATCTTTTACATCTTTGGTTAGACATATTCCTAGGTATTTATGCTTCTTGGTGCAATTGTGAATGGGATCAGTTTCTTTATTTGTCTTTCTGTTGCTTCATTGTTAGTGTATAAGAATGCAACTGATTTCTGTACATTGATTTTGTATCCTGCAACTTTGCTGAATTCATGTATCAGTTCTAGCAGACTTTTGGTGGAGTCTATCAGATTTTCCATGTATAATATCATGTCATCTGCAAAAAGTGAAAACTTGGCTTCATTTTTGCCAATTTTGATGACTTTGATTTCCTTCTGTTGTCTGATTGCTGATGCTAGAACTTCCAACACTACGTTAAACAACAGCAGTGAGAGTGGACATCCCTGTCGTGTTCCTGATCTCAGGGAAAAAGCTCTCAGTTTTTCCCCATTGAGGATGATGTTAGCTGTGGGCTTTTCATAGATGGCTTTTATGATCTTTAAGTATGTTCCTTCTATCCCGACTTTCTCGAGGGTTTTTATTAAGAACTGTTGCTGAATTTTGTCAAATGCCTTTTCTGCATCGATTGACAGGATCATATGGTTCTTCTCTTTTTTTTTGTTAATGTGATGTATCACATTGATTGATTTGCTAATGTTGAACCAGCCCTGCATCCCAGGAATGAATCCCACTTGATCATGGTGAATAATTCTTTTTTTTTTATTTTTTTAAATATTTTTTTTTTCAACGTTTATTTATTTTTGCGACAGAGAGAGACAGAGCATGAACGGGGGAGGTGCAGAGAGAGAGGGAGACACAGAATCGGAAACAGGCTCCAGGCTCTGAGCCATCAGCCCAGAGCCCGACGCGGGGCTCGAACTCACGGACCGCGAGATCGTGACCTGGCTGAAGTCGGACGCTTAACCGACTGCGCCACCCAGGCGCCCCGAATAATTCTTTTTATATGCTGTTGAATTCGATTTGCTAGTATCTTATTGAGAATTTTTGCATCCATATTCATCAGGGATATTGGCCTGTAGTTCTCTTTTTTTACTGGGTCTCTGTCTGGTTTAGGAATCAAAGTAATACTGGCTTCATAGAATGAGTCTGGAAGTTTTCCTTCCCTTTCTATTTCTTGGAATAGCTTGAGAAGGATAGGTATTATTTATGCTTTAAACGTCTGGTAGAACACCCCTGGGAAGCCATCTGGTCCTGACTCTTATTTGCTGGGAGATTTTTGATAACTGATTCAATTTCTTCACTGGATATGGGTCTGTTCAAGCTTTCTATTTCCTCCTGATTGAGTTTTGGAAGAGTGTGGGTGTTTAGGAATTTGTCCATTTTTTCCTGGTTGTCCAGTTTGTTGGCATATAATTTTTCATAGTATTCCCTGATAATTGCTTGTATCTCTGAGGGATTGGTTGTAATAATTCCATTTTCATTCATGATTTTATCTATTTGGGTCATCTCCCTTTTCTTTTTGAGAAGCCTGGCTAGAGGTTTGTCAATTTTGTTTATTTTTTCAAAAAACCAACTCTTGGTTTCGTTGATCTGCTCTACAGTTTTTTTAGATTCTATATTGCTTATTTCTGCTCTGGTCTTTATTATTTCTCTTCTTCTGCTGGGTTTAGGCTGTCTTTGCTGTTCTGCTTCTATTTCCTTTAGGTGTGCTGTTAGATTTTGTATTTGGGATTTTTCTTGTTTCTTGAGATAGGCCTGGATTGCAATGTATTTTCCTCTCAGGACTGCCTTTGCTGCATCCCAAAGCATTTGGATTGTTGTATTTTCATTTTCATTTGTTTCCATATATTTTTTTAATTTCTTCTCTAATTGCCTGGTTGACCCACTCATTCATTAGTAGGATGTTCTTTAACCTCCATGCTTTTGGAGGTTTTCCAGACTTTTTCCTGTGGTTGATTTCAAGCTTCACAGCATTGTGGTCTGAAAGTATGCATGGTATGATCTCAATTCTTGTATACTTATGAAGGGCTGTTTTGTGACCCAGTATGTGATCTATCTTGGAGAATGTTCCATGTGCACTCAAGGAGAAAGTATATGCTGTTGCTTTGGGATGCAGAGTTCTAAATATATCTGTCAAGTCCATCTGATCCAATGTATCATTCAGGGCCCTTGTTTCTTTATTGACCATGTGTCTAGATGATCTATCCATTTCTGTAAGTGGGGTGTTAAAGTCCCCTGCAATTACCACATTCTTATCAATAAGGTTGCTTATGTTTGTGAGTAATTGTTTTATATATTTGGGGGCTTCCGTATTCGGCGCATAGACATTTATAATTGTTAGCTCTTCCTGTTGGATAGACCCTGTAATTATTATATAATGCCCTTCTTCATCTCTTGTTACAGCCTTTAATTTAAAGTCTAGTTTGTCTGATGTAAGTATGGCTACTCCAGCTTTCTTTTGACTTCCAGTAGCATGATAAATAGTTCTCTATCCCCTCACTCTCAATCTAAAGGTGTCCTCAGGTCTAAAATGAGTCTCTTGTAGACAGCAAATAGATGGGTCTTGTTTTTTTATCCATTCTGATACCCTATGTCTTTTGGTTGGAGCATTTAACCATTTACATTCAGTGTTATTATAGAAAGATATGGGTTTAGAGTCATTGTGATGTCTGTATGTTTTATGCTTGTAGCGATGTCTCTGGTACTTTGTCTCACAGGATCCCCCTTAGGATCTCTTGTAGGGCTGGTTTAGTGGTGACGAATTCCTTCAGTTTTTGTTTGTTTGGGAACACCTTTATCTCTCTCTATTCTAAATGACAGACTTGCTGGATAAAGGATTCTTGGCTGCATATTTTTCCTGTTCATCACATTGAAGATCTCCTGCCATTCCTTTCTGGCCTGCTAAGTTTCAGAAGAGAGATCGCTCAAGAGTCTTATAGGTCTCCCTTTATATGTTAGAGCACGTTTACCCCTTGCTGCTTTCAGAATTTTCTCTTTATCCTTGTATTTTGCCAGTTTCACTATGATATGTGGTGCAGAAGATCGATTCAAGTTATGTCTGAAGGGAGTTCTCTGTGCCTCTTGGATTTCAATGCCTTTTTCCTTCCCCAGATCAGGGAAGTTCTCAGCTATTATTTCTTCTAGTACACCTTCAGCACATTTCCCTCTCTCTTCCTCCTCTGGAATACTCATTATGTGTATATTATTTCTCTTTAGTGCATCACTTAGTTCTCTAATTTTCCCCTCATACTCCTGGATTTTTTAATCTCTCTTTTTCTCAGCTTCTTCTTTTTCCATAATTTTATCTTCTAGTTCACCTATTCTCTCCTCTGCCTCTTCAATCTGAGCCGTGGTCGTTTCCATTTTATTTTGCAGCTCATTTATCTCATTTTTTTAGCTCCTCCTGACTGTTTCTTAGTCCCTTGATCTCTGTAGCAATAGATTCTTTGCTGTCCTCTATACTGTTTTCAAGCCCAGTGATTCATTTTATGACTATTATTCTAAATTCACTTTCTGTTATATTGTTTAAATCCTTTTTGATCAGTTCGTTACCTGTTGTTATTTCCTGGAGATTCTTTTGAGGGGAATTCTTCCGTTTCGTCATTTTGGATAGTCCCTGGAGTGGTGCGGGACTGTGGGGCACTTCCCCTGTGCTGTCTTGAATAACTCGCGTTGGTGGGTGGGTCTGCCTTCAGACCTGATGTCTGCCCCCAGCCCACCGCTGGGGCCACAGTCAGACTGGTGTGTGCCTTCTCTTTCCCTCTCCTAAGGGCAGGATTCACTGTGGGGTGGCGTGGCCCTTCTGGGCTACTTGCACACTGCCAGGCTTCTGGTGCTGGGGATCTGGTGTATTAGCTGGGGTGGATAGGCAAGGTGCACAGGGGTGGGAGGGGCAGGCTCAGCTCGCTTTTCCTTCAGAGATCTGCTTCAGGAGGGGCCCTGCGGCACCAGGAGGAAGTCAGACCCACCGGAGGGATGGATCTGCAGAAGCGCAGCTTTGGGTGTTTGCGCGGTGCAAGCAAGTTCGCTGGCAGGAACTGGTTCCCTTTGGGATTTTGGCTGGGGGATGGGCGAGGGAGATGGCGCTGGCGAGCGCCTTTGTTTCCCGCCAAACTGAGCTCTGTCGTGCCGGGGCTCAGCAACTCTCCCTCCCGTTGTCCTCCAGCCCTCCCGCTCTGCGAGCAGAGCTGTTAACTTATAAGCTTCTAGATGTTAAGTCCCGCTTGCTGTCCGAACACACTGCGTCTGGCCCCTCCGCTTTTGCAAGCCAGACTCGGGGGCTCTGCTTGGCTGGCGGGACGCCCCTCCGCCGGGCTCCCTCCCGCCAGTCCAGGGAGCACACACCGCCCCGCCGCCCTTCCTACCCTCTTCCATGGGCCTCTTGTCTGTGCTTGGCTCTGGAGACTCTGTCCTGCTAGTCTTCTGGTGGTTTTCTGGGTTATTTAGGCAGGTGTAGGTGGAATCTAAGTGATCAGCAGGACCCGGTGAGCCCAGTGTCCTCCTACACCACCATCTCCAGTCTATTTATTTATTTTTTAAATATGAAATTTATTGTCAAATTGGTTTCCATACAACACCCAGTGCTCATCCCAACAGGTGCTCTCCTCAATGCCCATCAGCCACTTTCCCCTCCCTCCCACCCCCACCAACCCTCAGTTTTTTCTCAGTTTTTAAGAGTCTCTTATGGTTTGCCTCCCTCCCTCATGAGGCCCATCTTTTAGACAAAGTGGGGAATAGCGGTAAGTCTCACTATGAGGATGAAGCAGAGCCGATGACACAACTGAGGTATGGAGGGCGTTGGATGTCTTGGCCAAGATCACACAGGTTGGGCACCTGCTTGCTTTTCCAAGGATCCTGATCCATTCCACTGAAACCATAAATCATTTAATTAACAAAATATTGCTGAAGGTGAATTAGAGGTTAAATTTCCTCTAATTTTGTACAAATGGAATAGTTTCTTTTATTATAGGTCTTGTACCACTTGCAGTGGAAAGCCAATGTGGTTATTGCTCTCCTCTGGGAACCTTCCAGGCAGCCATGGAACATCCAGCAGAGATGCTGGGGACGTGAGTGTCCTCAGGAGCCATGTAATGCAATGGCAGTAGCTGATTCCAGGAGTGACAAAGACGAAAGGACCACATCATATTCTAAGGGATTATTTAGGGCAATCTCACCCAAAAGTTTCAGAAGTCAGAGAAATCACATGCTATTCAGGAACAGTGGTTAGTGATGTAGGCAGCAATCCTAGGAACTCATTAGAGATCAGTAATGGGACTGGATATGGCTCAAAATTAAGACTACTTCTGAAAGGACTTGTTTCCCATCACATGTGGCAGATGCATAACTCTATCAAATTCAATGGGGAAAACTCAACAAATCTCAGGCGCTGATACTAGTTAGGAACTACTATGAACAGAGAGCGGTCCCTGAGTCTTAACTCCACTTGCTCTCGTTGTGAGAGAGAATTCTGACATTTGATTACAAAGGAACTTGAAGCACGTATTCTTGACTTAAAGTCAAGCCAGGTAGCAGTCTGTGCAGGGTTTGGCGCAATGGGCAAAGGAGACAGAGAGACCTAGGCTCAAATTCCCATCTTCCCAATTACTGGCTTTGGCAGGTAATTTAGTCAGTTTTCTCATCTGTCAAATAGGGATGCCTAATTTGTTTTGGAAAGATTAAAGACAAAGCATACTATCTGGTACCTAGAAGTCTACCAATGACTATCGTAATGGTGGCTATTGGTTTTTAAAATGAGACGTGGACACACTAGCTTGAGATCCATATATGAGAATGTCAGGTCTTAGAGGGATTGTTTAGATTAATAACTAACATCATGATAGATGAGGTTTTCTTTTTTTTAACTTTAAAAACTAAAAAATTTTAAAATCTTGAGCTGATTCTATGGTATCTATCGACTGCCACTCAGCTGTAGGATTGCAAACATCTGTTTGGTAGCCTGAACCAGAGGCTCAAAGAGGTGAACACAGCCCTTGAGTAAGTGAAGAGAAGACCAGCAGGTCACAAATGGTAAAGTTTATCACGTGTTCCTTGGCCCAGTGGCGTCACTTCTCTGATCTGTAACTTCCTCATCTTTAAAATGGTGGCAACTGGAGTTATGTCTTCTTCACAAAATTTCTAAAGCACCTGGCACAGTAAAATAAAGTTAAAAGGCTTCTCCCTCGCCCCTTCCTCTCCCATTTCAAAAATGTGAATCAATGGATGACAGCACTTAATGATAAAATACTAGGGAGATCTTCAGTCTCTCATGCAGGCCCCACACTATGAACTGTAGCAGGTCTTTCGTTAGCCTTTGGTCCAAAGAAGAACTAGAGACATTGGCTCAGAGCCTGGCTTGCTTGGCTGAGCCTTTTCTGCTCTCTTCGTGCAGTTCAGAACCAAATAAATAATTAAACTCTTAAGTTGAGTAACTGATTTTTAGCAAGTGAGTTTCTCCTACGAACTGCGACAACATTTAGTTGAAATGGGTAGTGCATGAACAACTATTTTACAGAGCCTACAGTTTTCTGCAAACCCCATACATATTCCTTTTTTGAGTGAATGCTCTATTCCAGTAGGCAGAGGGTTACCTCCTTAATAGCCTAAGTAGTGTGACTTCCAGATTGATCCCAGGGGCCTCTCATATTCAAAGCACCTAAGCTCTGGAGGATTCCTCGGGGAGTAGCCATACCCCTAGATACACATGGACACTGGCTGCTAGGTAGGCTGTTATGTAAAGATAAGAGGGGATGACTGTCGCTGCATGGTCTGATTTTTATTTGTAGCTTTTGAAGACTGTTATAATGAACTCTGCTTGCAAGTATCATTGTAACTGCAGCGTGTGAAATTTCCTTAAGAAAAGTCATTCCTTTTGCTTTTAAGTCATTGTTTTACTAAAAATCCCCTGCTGGAGTTTAGATTCTCCCCAGTCTCTAACACATTAATTTGCCATCAGTCATAGATATCTTAGAAGAGGGAAAAGTCTAGTTGTCATGCTAGGAGACAGGAAGCACAAAGGAGGCTGAGAGGTTCTAAATGCAGATTTCCGTATTTTAATTGGTTTGGTCTCCAGACAGCTTTGATGCAGCTTGGCAATAGCATCCTGACTGAACCAGTGTGCTGATAAAGGGGTGGACTGGCTTAGCTTGTATCAGAAGACCTCAACCCCTGTAGGAACGTACAAATTGTCCAATAATGTAGAGATGTGGTCACTGTCCTTCTTATGGCCCTGGAAAAGGGACATATAGAAGACTCATGGAAAAGGGTATCTATTTTATTTGTGGGGGTGGAGCAGGGGGGAGGTCAGATGATCAGAGGTGAGGAAAATAATAAGTAGTTATTCTGGCTTCATATGGATGAATATAAATTCAATTAGTCAAATAGTCTTACGATATGTTTTATGAAATGTGGATATGAGATCATTTTAGATGCCAGGTAACTCTTATGGAAACGGAAAACATCATCTAAGCCAAAATAGTGATTTATAATATGGACTATGAACACTAAGACTTCATTTCAACTTCAGTTTTTACCATGTCCTATTTTATCTTTCAAGAAAAAAATAATATCTTTTACCAATATATCATGATAAAATAACCTTAAAGGTGGTCCACTTGCTCTTGGAAAAGTTCTTTAAAAATTACACCCCATTTTCCAGGGTTTTCTGGATGCTTCCTCATTCTACAATTTTATCTTTCATTATTTCCCAAAGGGTATACTCTATGTTAATAAGTCATTCTTCTACTAACATACCCTATGTTAGTAGGTGAGTTCGAATCACTGGCCTGATTCCAACATATTTATTCCTGATCCCAGGAATTTTTCATGCTCTCTCCATGTCTAAGAGGTATTTTCCCTTAGTTTTGACATCTAATCCTGCTCGTCATTCAGGGCACAACTCAACTTCTACTTCCTCCATAAATTTTTCCCTATTCCTCTAAAACTGTATTTGATATCTTGAGCAGGGGTTGGAAAACTTTCTACTAGGATAAGATAGTAAATATTTTAGACTTGTGGGCACACAGACTCCCTTACAACTCTGCTGTTGCAGCCATACATAATACATTGAAGAATGATCATGGCTTGGTTCCAATAAAACTTTAGTCATGAACACTAACATTTAATATGGGAGGAGTGCTGGCTTCATGGACATATGACCTGTGCAAGTTGCTCAGAATTCTGCACTTAGAAGGATTTCATGCTTACTTTAGTACTCAGCTACTACCATACTGAAATTCTTAATAATTTTTTAACAAAAAAATTTTTGGCCCACACTTTTATTTTTCAGTGGGGCCTTACATAGCCTATCCTGGGTGGGAGTACATATTCTATTAAATGTCAAGATTTACTGTAAAGCATTAGGAATTTAGACAGTGTGGCTTTAGTGCAGGGTTGTATAAATTGTTGGATTTCACAATTCTAAGAACAGAATAGAATTAAGAAATGGTGCATACTTAAATGGACCTCTGATTTATGACAAAGGTGGCATTCACTGCAGGACATTGGAAAAAGACTGTAAGATAAGGCTGGAAAAATTGGGTGTCTATTCTGAAAAAAAAATGAAATTGGATTTCTAACTCATACTCAGAACTTAGTGTGGATTATAGACTTAAATGTAAATAGTACAACACAAAAGGCTTTAGGAGAGCATACGGGAACACCTTCACCCCAGAGTAGATAAGATTTGTTCCACAAGACACAAAAAAACCGGTAACCACAATGAAAAAGATTTATAAATTTGACCACATTATTATGGTTGAAATGAAGCATGGAGCCCCACAGTCAACTCCTCAGAGTCTCTGTTTGACTCCACAGAGTCAAATACCAGGATCATAATACTGGAAATGTAGGATTAAAGGAAAAGGTTGTAGAGGGAATCAGAGAAGTAATGGCAGAGAGGAGTGAGGGCATAGAGACTATGTAGGCAATTTGGGGCCATTTCTCTTCTAAAGACAAATGATTATAGCCCATCGATTATATCCACATGTTACCTAAACTCCTTTTAGTGGAAAGTATAACCTGTGGGGATTGTTCCAGCTATCTATTCCAGTGGAACAAACCACTCTGAAACTTGTCAGCTTAAAAGAGTAGCAATCATTTATTGTGTCCAAGAATCTGAAATTTTGGCGGGGCTCGGTAGAGATAGGTGGGACAGCTCAAACGAGGAGAGAGATTTGCTTCTAAGATGGTTTGTTTATATGGCTGGCAAGTTGATTCTGGCTGTTGGTTCCTCTGCATACCTAACTCTCCATGAGAGATCTTGGTCTTCCTCACAGCATGGTGGCTGGGTTCTAAGACCAAGTATCCCAAGAGAATTGGGAAGTGTAAGCTGCCAGTGTCATTTACACTGTGCTTTATGGGTTAAAGAGCTACATATCTAAGGGGAGAGAATGTAGACCACATTTATCAATACGTAGCATGTTTAAGAATCTGGGGACCAATCTTCCACATGGACAGAAGCAAATATAAAACCTAAGAGATGGAGTCGTGAATTTGATAGCCTGGATGATAACACAAGATTTAATAAAGAGATATCTGAGGCAGTTACTGGAACTGCTGTGATCTGGGTTTGCCTTGGTGCACAAAGGAGGTGGATCCATGCACAGTTTTCTTGGTGCAGGAGACATGCATTTGTTCAATGCTCATGATTTTTTACATGATCTGTTTTCATAAATAGTAATTGGAGAAAGTCCTGACCGTTTGGAAGCGACCAAGAAAAAAATGTTCGGGTTTTAGGTTTTTGGTTCAACTAATTGAACATAACCCAATTTGGGGGAAAGTAAATATAAAACCCTCAGTTTTAAAAGGGACATTCTTTTGCATATGCTTAGTATGCACAGCTGCAAAACTGTCCCATAACAATAAGGCTGATCACACTCAAAATGACCAGGGGCTGCGAAATAAGTAAATAAATAAGCTTCTATTTAAAAATGCCTTTAAATGTTTCCAAGTTAGGAAATTGCTCAAGTTTGCCTAGACTACACATGGAGAAAAACTCATACAATTAAGCTTTGACAGTCATATTTCTGATATTGGAGTGGCTTATAAAAATTGTAGGATGTCTTCAGGAATAGAACTGATAGTGAATGATTCTGAAGTCTGTTTGATCTGTAGTTCGCATTACCAGGAGAAAGGAAAGAAAAGGAAGGGGTTTACCTTTCCGAGTGCAGGGCACTGGATGGAGTGCTTTTTATCTGTCATCTCATTTATCCCACAAACCACTGTCCGTGGCAGGTATTAGCAACCCTATTTTTACAGTTGAAGAAACTGAGGCTCAGAGACACCAAATAACTTGCCCAAAGTGCCACAAAGTAGTTTTCCCAGGTAGGATTTGAACCCACGGCTGTCTGATTACAAAGCCCTTGCTCTTTCCAATATATTAAACTGCCTCTGAAATCAGAGGTCTGTCCCCAGCAAGAACTTGAGAACTTGGTGGTGTTCAGTTTGATATTAAAGGAAGAATTGTGAAGTATTAAAAATGCTGTCCATTGAAGCTAATGTATAATTTTA
Organism: Lynx canadensis; assembly: GCF_007474595.2. Taxonomy (NCBI): domain Eukaryota; kingdom Metazoa; phylum Chordata; class Mammalia; order Carnivora; family Felidae; genus Lynx; species Lynx canadensis. Next base: position 152,302,135 of record NC_044310.1, on the reverse strand, counting down.
CCTCGTGTGTCTTTTAGGGTCATAAACACTTCATATTTCTACATGAAAGTATATAAAAAGGAGTTGACATATGGACATTTTCACACTACCTTCGAGAGAAGCACAAAATCAGGCTGCAAATGGGCATGCAATGGGCTTGATCATCAGGCGTGTTGGAATCTCCACCGCAAAAATAGGCCAGCGAGAAAGAATAGGAAGCTAGGAGAGGAAGCCACCAAACTCGTGGCCTGGGTGAAGCGATTCGAGTTTAGTGCTGGCCTTCGAGAGAGGAAACTGACAGTCCACTATAGTTTCCAAAGGAACCTGGTGAACCTGAAATGGTGCGGGCTGGTGTCATCCATTATCCAGCCGGAAAGTGAGGCGGTGGCCACATTCCACCAAATTGGGGGCAGCGTTATGTTTTGGTATTATGTTTTGGTATTGTCAGTCATATTGGGAGAGGGGACCAAGCCATTGCAGAGGGTCAAGGGCCAAAATCCAGCTTTCCCTACTCTGACAAAAGATAGGAAGGAAACCAAAGACTCAAGTACATGGACTGAAGTGTAGGGCTGAACTTTAATTCTGGAAGGAAATTGGAGCACTAAACAGGAAACTTAAGGCTGAAGCCTAAGCATACAGACTGGAGGAGACGGCAGCAGCAGGAAAAGGCCGTATATAATACGACCGATACACCACTGTCTAGTGCTCAATGAAGGCTCATCAGATACTATAAAACTAATTCCAGACTCCAGTGGCTAGCGAGTCTGAGCTCACAGAATATTCTGCTTCCCTGGCTTTGGATTAATTTAAGAGTATAAAAGACAGGGGCGCCTGGGTGGCTCAGTCGGTTAAGTGGCCAACTTTGGCTCAGGTCATGATCTCACGGTCGGTGAGTTCGAGCCCCGCGTCGGGCTCTGGGCTGACAACTCAGAGCCTGGAGCCTGTTTCAGATTCTGTGTCTCCCTCTCTCTGACCCTCCCCCGTTCATGCTCTGTCTCTCTCTGTCTCAAAAATAAATAAACGTTAAAAAAAAATTTTAAAAAAAGAGTATAAAAGACATAAGATCTTAAGTGCAGACGGGTCTGAAAAGATAGTGAAAAGATAGCAGCTGAATGGGCAGAGCAGTAAGTATGAACTTCTATTCAATCAATCCTTCAATTTTTGTTCACTCGTTAAACTATCTATTCCAGGTCTTTATGCATATAGGTGTAGTGAATTTTGTTATTATATAACATTTCAAAATATAGGCTAGTAAATACTGCTTATGTAAAACCATGCACGATCACTTAATTTGGTCTAATACTTATGTCTGATCAATCAGCAAGCACGAAATCAGTACGTGCCTATCACGCACTAATCTCTTCACCTTGTCAAGAAATGCTATCATTTTTGATAGCTTTCTTTTTTTAAATTTTTTAAAAAAATTTTGTTAACATTTATTCATTTTTGAAAGACAGAGAGAGACAGAGCACAAACGGGGGAGGGCTAAAGAGAGAGGGAGACACAGAATCCGAAGCAGTCTCCAGGCTCTGAAGTGTCAGCACAGAGCCAGACGCGGGGCTCGAACTTGTGGACTGGGAGATCATGGCCTGAGCTGAAGTCAGCCGCTTAACCGACTGAGCCACCCAGGGGCCCCGGTTTTTTGATAGTTTTCTTTATCAATAATTACTTCTTTCTCTATTCTCTCCCTTGAAACTCCCTTATTTTCCTTCCTCAGCACGAAAAGATGTTCAAGTGTCTATGAAACAAAAGAATCCTCCTTCGATCCTTATCAAGCCTTAAAATAATACTCTGTGTGCTGGACACAGTTCTAAATGTTCTGTATTTAGTAACTCATAACAATCTTATCAAGTAGATAATAATATTTCTCCATTTGATGGATAAGGACATTGAGGCTCAGAAAAGTCAAATGAGTTGTTCCCGATCATATACAAGCAGTCCAACTCCTCATGTATCTTTTTGCCACTATGTTGTGTTCCTCTCTGGGATCCTCTTTACCTCTCTGCCTACTTTTCTTCTCAGTCACTTTTCTTGATCAACTGTCCTATCAGATTTTATTACCTGCGTTCCATTCAATTCACACACCTCTCCAGATTTTGTCTGGCCCCTGCTGCCTCCTAGGTCCTTGGCTGCTTGCTCAGTGGACAATTTCCATATACCCAGCTGTCTTCTCAGCTACTGCTTATTGTGGATTGTTCCAGGACAAGGGCTGGGCCCTGGCCTGGGTGGGTCACACTTTTCCAGGAAAAAGACACAGCTGTTGCTGCGCCAGGGTCTGAGCTGACCAGATCCACAAAGGCTCTGGCTCCTTCCACCACTTGGGACTCGGAGGCAGAGCTGTGTGGCAGTGACAGCCCTGGAAGGCTGTGCCGCATAGCCTGGGAGTCAGGGGGCTTAACAGCCCTGACGGTAAACTTTGACAATGGGAGAGAAGAGATACAGGGTGGGGCAGGAGGAGAGCCAGCAGATAAATTTCTGTATTTTAGATTATTCCTCACTGTGGGTGGTTCCATATGGTCTATCCAGGCAACAAGCAGCTGGCTGGATTTTCTCAAAAATTTGAGATTCCATTTCTCAATGAAGCATTGGCTTCAGCGTCTGTTTTCTATGGATATTGAAGATACTAAGTGTTCTTCCACTGCCGTGGGCTATATCTCCACTTCTCTACTCAAACTGTTTTCACGGAGATTACCAGTTGATCTCATTGCTAAATTGAATGAACATTTTTCAGTTCTTATTTTGCTTGAACTCTCCACTGCATTTAACATTTTTGACCATTTCTCCCCAGTACATCGTGATAATTTATTCCCCTGGTTCTCTTTTCACTTGGTCAATGCTGCCATTTGTATCATTCACCTGCTGTTTCCTTAACCGGACGTTAAATGTTGGAGTTGCTCAAGATTCTCCCTTTGTCTCTCTTTCTTTTTTTAAAAATCCCTCTTTAGTTATTTCATCTGCTCTTGTGGTTTCAACTACCTGTGGTTTAATAGAGTCCAAATGCGTTTGTTTAGTACAGAACCTTCCTCCTGAACTTCAGGTTCTGGATTTCTATTCCCCATCTGAATATTCTATAAACACATGCCGCTTGTCATGTGCAAAACTAAACTTACACCCTCAAGTCTATGTCACTGTTGAAGATCTTTCATTTATACTTCAAGATCCACTTTTCATCCTTAAGTACCCAGCTTTGGGCTCAGGAAGGTGGATCTGTATGGACTATCACAGCTCTGGAGAGCAACCTCTTGCTCTCCAGCTTCTGATTGAGTTCAGCCATTTGGCAAGCACAAGTGGGGCAGGAGAAGGTAGAAGGAGACTAACTCTGGTTCCTTATGGCCCCAGCATCCTCCTTAGGAGGTGGCTGTGTCCCTGGTTACAGGGTCACAGCTGTTGGCAGTCAGTCCTCTCTACACGGCTCTTTTGGACACTTTTTATCAATATGCCATAGATTGTATCATATTACATTGTAATTATTGTCTTCTCTGTCTCCCCCACAAAACTTCCTGCAAGCAGAGACCTTATCTTATTCATTTCTCTATCCTTAATAACTGTCTTAGCTCCTTATAAGTAATAGTATGTCCTCAATAAGTGCTTAGGGTTTAAAAATGTTTTCAAATCTATGCCAAATAGAAAACAGAGAGAGAATAATAAGATTTTGCCCTACTCTCAAAGAATTGGAAGCTCATTTGAGGCGCTAAGACTGCCATGTGGAAACAATTATTAGGAATTAATAAAATGTCAATTTCTTCGACACTTCAAGAAATGGGCTTCTCAGGACTCAGAGCTTTCTATGCTATTAAGGCCAGCAGGATTTCATAAACTAAGGAAACGTGCTTGGGATTGGAGACTTAGCCTCCAAATCAGCTTGCAAATAAGTCACCAACACTCAAAACAAAAATCTCCAAAACAGAAACAGCAATAGCAGCAATAACCAAAAACAACACACAATAAAACTAAACGTTACCAACCTTTTCTCTTTCCAGCCCCTGCATTGTTACTTAAAAATAAGTGAAATTGACATTCTTTGGTATTCATTCTAAGCAAGGAGATGACTGGCTATTTCTAAGGTTGACTTAAATGTCACTCAGAGTTCTCTCTGCAGGTATTGAACTAGCCTGACCTCCGGCTTTGGTTTTAAAAGATTATGGAAATCGGGGATGTGAGGTTGTGTGTGTGCGTGTAGAGGTGGAGAGAGGGAAGCTGTCGACTCTATTCCAGAACTATACAGATTCAAAGTAGAAATCCCACCAAGGCAGATAGTTTTTGTGTTTCAGTTTGTGGCAAACCTTCTTGGGATTTAAAAGCCAATTAACATAAGCCCCGCAGCCCAGCTTTGGTCCTTCTAGTTTCCACCAAAGAATTGTTCCTATTGACACAGTTGGAGAGCGCTAGTTTTAGGAAACAATAATTCCTCCTCCAAACTGTCACTGGTTCATTCATTTGGTGAAGTGGGTCTATCACGCACACATTACCTTTATTTATTTATTTATTTCTGTTTTAGTTTTTTTTTTTTTTTTTTTTTTAATTTTTTTTTTTCAACGTTTATTTATTTTCGGGACAGAGAGAGACAGAGCATGAACGGGGGAGGGGCAGAGAGAGAGGGAGACACAGAATCGGAAACAGGCTCCAGGCTCTGAGCCATCAGCCCAGAGCCCGACGCGGGGCTCGAACTCACGGACCGCGAGATCGTGACCTGGCTGAAGTCGGATGCTTAACCGACTGCGCCACCCAGGCGCCCCTGTTTTAGTTTTTTTAATGTTTATTCATTTTCGAGAGACAGAGAGAGACTGAGCGTGAATGGGGGAGGGGCGGGGAGAGAGGGAGACACAGAATCCTGAGAAGTCTCCAGGCTCTGAGCTTCAGCACAGAGCCCGATGCGGGGCTTGAACTCACTGACTGTGAGATCGTGACCTTAGGCGAAGTTGGATGCTTAACTGACTGAGCCACCCAGACGCCCCTCTTTATTTTTAATTGTACAGTTTTCTGCCTCTAAACACACCAGGGTTTCCTACTTAAGCCTGCTATTTGTGGTAACTCATCAGGGAAGTGAAATATGGAAACATGCTGAAAATAAATGAAGTCATGCTTACTTCATTAATTTTTGGTGCAGCATAGAATACAATGTGAACGAACATCAGTGAACGGTAATAGAATACTTTTTTTCATACAACACTTGTATTACTGTCTCCAAACTGTCAGCCATATTCTTTTCTGCCTTAAACTTCTCCTGTCCTTTCCAGTCAGAGAGTCCCGAAAACTGGATCTAGTTCACTGAAGTGCTTTCTCCATGCCTCTGTCTATACCTTCAGACCAGACACATCATCTTTACATGGGATGATCCATAAACGTAATTCCTAAGCACCCCCCCTTTAATATCTTATGTTATAATGACTGTTAAACAGAGGCCATTTATACCAATGCTGGCAGTGTGGACTTTATGATTAGCAGGATTAAAGATAGAGGAACTGACATGGGAGTAATTCTTAGCACTTGGGGCATAGTAAATCAGTATAGAGATGTGAACATACTTTTAATGTTTATTTATTTTTGAAGGAAAGAGAGACAGATTGGGGGGGGGGAGGGGCAGAGAGAAAGGGAGACACAGAATCCAAAATGGGTTCCAGGTTCTGAGCTGTCAGCAGCAGAGCCCCACGTGGGGCTTGAACTCACAAACCACGAGATCATGACCTGACCTGAAGTCGGTCGCTTAACCGACTGAGCCACCCAGGCGCCCCAAGATGTGAACACACTTTTAACATGATTTTAAACTTGAGTAATTTAAAGAGTAGAGTCAATGTATAGTTAGATGATTCAGACAGAAAACTAGTCTAGTTTACACAGAACAAAACATTTTTTTTTAAGTTAGAAATATGTATTACAGAGCATTTTAGGCTAGGAATTACCCATTCATTTGTTGAACAAACATATTGAATATGCCAGTTATGCCAGACATAAGCCTAGGTTCTGGGAAGGCAATAAGGAAAAATTTCAATCATGGTTTTGGGAATTTGGCATGGGGGAAACCAAAGTAGTGTTGGAAATGCTCAGAATCTGCAGAATCATGGTACTTGGACATTTGTGAAGAGTCATAAATAAGAATATGTGTTCCTGTTTGATGGGAGGAGACTATGATTTGCGGCATAAGTGGGCATCTTAAGACACATGAGGAAGGGCAGACAGTTGAGACAATAATTTTTTGAGAGAGGAAAGAAAGGAGGGAGAGGTACAGTAGAAACAACTAAAATGGCTCAGTTCGAGTAGGAAAGACTGAATTCCACCATAGGGCCAGAAGTAAAATTTTCTGGCTCCCTCAAGTTTATGACATAGTCTTGAGTTGACAGAGGATAGATTAATACCAGAAGTCTAAATAGTTTTTTTTTAAGTTTATTTATTTATTTTGAGAGAGAGAGAGAGAGAGAGAGAGAGAGAGAATCCCAAGCAGGCTCCGCACTGTCAGTGCACAACCTGACGCGGGGCTTGAACTCATGAACCATGAGCCGAAATCAAGAGTTGGACACTTAACCGACTGAGCCACCTAGGCACCCCTAACTTGTTTCATTGCAAATGAAAATATGGAGGTCTGTTCTTATTCATTTGGTGAGCAGACGATTTGAAAAAATTTGTTCTTCAATGCCTATTATTTGGATTTCTAAATTTATTTTGTTTTTGTCTCAATTTTTTTTTCCCTACAGCTACACTTGCTAGTGTTTTACCTCAAACTAATCATGGTTAATGACAATTTGGTCAAATATGATGACATACGTTGCTAACTTTTGTCATAGAGGATGGCACTGGTAGTGACTGAGAACAGAATTCTGGTGGAGTCGATCACAATGGAACTTGAAGCCTTGAGTTATTATAGAAATCTTTCTTTGTTACTTTTCAGATCCTTCCTGTAGGCACACTCACTATTCGTCCTTCTTTCACCCATGTTGACTTGAAAATATCACTCACACGATGAAGGCCTGGGTAAACAGGATGTCCTCCTGGATTTATTTTTCAGGTGACTCCTTAGAACATCTCTTGTACCTCTTCTACTTCAGCCTACTGGCTATTCAACAGTTGTTTAGGTGTCTTGTCATACCTGTTTTCTCTACACATTCATCTTGATGGAATTGTATTGTGATAAGCGGTACTTCAACAGTGGTAGATTGGCTACATTCAAGAACTATACTGTTGGTGATTGTCTTGCCATTCAATGTGAAAATATGTAACATCTATCTTTCAAACACATTGAGGATTCAATAGCACCAAGGTTTGGACAATAGAATGCCAACTAGAGCACCACTTTGGCATATGTATGGAGTGTGTGTGTGTGTGTGTGTGTGTGTGTGTATGTGCATGTGTGTGAAAGAAACAGAAAGAGAGAGGCAGAGACAGAGAGACCGAGAACTGTAGAAGGCAAAGTCCATAATATCTTTCATAAGACAGAACAGAAATAATTTTTTAAAAATATACTCAGACTATATTTGATGACTAATGATATGCTTTCTCATAAAATTGCAGATCTATATTTCACTTTCAGGAATAGACATACTATTTCCTTTCAGCTATAGACAAAGGCTCATTCAGGGAAGACAGTATTTTACCTTACAATCACACAACGTCAAGCCAGAGCCATTGTTCTAAAGGAACTGAACCTTCTGCCACTTCAACAACCCCTAAGTGCTGACTGTTAACTCATTTTTCTTTTCCTTTGATGTGACTGTGACAAGAAACAAATTCATAGAAGTGGAATTATCTGTGATGGTAGACCCTTGGATAGCTGACCTTGGAAAAATTAATACAATAAGTGAGTAGTAGTATTCACTACCATCAGATCTGTGCCAGAGTTGCAATTAGGAACATACAGACTTTTATCTGTTGCTAATTCATAATATTCCAGATACAGAGGTTGTTTTAAACATTATTTGTTAGATTTGTCATTGTGGTCGATATTTGTTGTTTATTTGTTTATACTGAAGTATATGGTTTTGGTACTTATAAGAATAATTTAAAAATATTTATTTAGGTACCAAGAAATGAGTGTGTGTGTGTGTGTGTGTGTGTGCACATGCGTGTGCATGCATGCATATGTCTATGTGTGTCTTTAATGAATAGTGCATGCATGCATATGTCTATGTGTGTCTTTAATGAATAACATGACTTCCATAGGCTTTAAAGTAGAAGGAATCCTTTCTAGGAACAAGTGCTTGGCTACTTCAATATTTATTTCAGCTTAGTTTTAGAATGCTTGGTGGAATCTTTCCAGGACAGTATGTTTACCTTTCTAATGTTATTCTTATGAAGGAGAGTGAGTTTATACTTTCTAACTCTTTGCATCCTTTACTTTAGGTTTTTGCCTAAGTGTGCTTTGGCCACATTCTACAATATTCCCGCTCCCCTGGTATTTAATTATGCTGCTAACCTCTCTCTATACACTTACCCTTGCTCTGCTTATGATTTAAATGCCACAATCTCCTATCCCAATTGACTTTATGTTTCTTTTTTATGTAAATATTAGTGGGGCTCCACCATATTGAACCACATGAATGAGCCTAAGAACTTAATCAAACAGTAGGTCAATTCAATCAAATATCCATCTAGTTTGATTATTATTTTTACTTAATTGGTGGATTGAGTAAATTTACTTAGTTGATTGATAATTTGGCCATAGGTCTTGTGTATGAATATATACAATACACAATTTTACATATTTGTATATGTGTGTATATATACATATCTTAAATATGTATGTAATATATGTATGTATGTAATATATGTATGTAATATGTATGTATGATATATATAATATATACATCATATTATAGTATATTTGCTTTGTTGACTCATTCATTCATACATTCAGCCTGTCATTCAATCCATGCTCACTAATAGTGTATCAAGAACACAAAGCTAAGTATGACATGACCTTGGTATTGAAGAGCTTAAACTCTAATGGCGCGTTGGTTTGACTGATAAGCTCTTATTAGCTAATAATAGTAGTAATAATAGCTAATATTTCTTGACTATCATTTATATGCTTGGCATTGTACTAAGTGTTTTATATGCATTATCTCATTTGATATTTATGGCAAGCTCATAAGACAGGAATTACTTAGCTTTATTTTAAGATCAAGGAACTGAGGTCCAGAGAAATTAACTAATCCATGCTAGGCTACATAGCTAATGAGTTATAGAACCAGAAGTTGAATTTGGGCAGCCTGAATCCTAGAAGCTCACCCCTAGGCACTGTATCCATATACCTTAGGAGGACAGACCAGGATGGCACGTGTGTAATTTTCTGCCATAGCACCTGACCATTTAGAGCTTTAACACGCATGTTGATCCTGATAAAGGAAAAATAAATGCATAGGCTACTGAGTGACAGAGATAAGTAAGGCAATTTGAGATTAAATATTTTCTAAATGACATTTCTAATATGCAGGTAATTAATACTATACTCTTTATCCTTCCAATTTTACATACATCTATTTTAATTTTTACTTTAATATTTTAGAGATGCAAAGTTTATTTTCACTATGAAACACAAATATTTAATCCTGACATATATGGAGACCAGGCAGGAATAAAAATTTGATTTCTGGGAATGAAGTGATATGGTTTAGAAAAATATTTTACAACTACATATGTGATGCTAAAGATTCCTTTCCCACAGTTTTTCTTTTCCTTTAGGAATTTTATCCTTGGGTTCCTACAGTGGTATTGTAATATTCAAATAGCATCTGATATTTATTTCCACTTACCAACAATATGTATGTGAATACATATACATATAGTATTATGTGCAGGATAATGAGCCATATTTTAGATTTGCTCTTCTCTTGATGATCTTAAATGAGATTTTTTTTTTAATTTAGAGAAAGCACAGATTTAGAGAGTCCAGATTGTACATAGAGATCTGAAGGAGAAATTTTGCCCTTGATGATTGCCTGGTTTTCCTTAAGATAATGCACATACACACTCTAAGTTATTGTTATACTTAGAATGCACATTACTTCAAATGTTGAGAATATTCTGATCTCTTGGTATACCGGTAAAATGGGGCATCTGTGAGACTGAACTTTTAAATTTTCCAAGTTTCAAATGATTGTAGGGTTGTATATTTTTGTACGACATTGTAGAAAAAAGAAGTTAGGTTTGTTACTGTTTTGCTTTTCCAGTTTTCTTCCCTATAGAATTTTTTCTTCAGCCATAGGAGAGTCCTAAATAGACTATTAAATAGGTTTTAATATCATTATTTACAATATAGACAATTGTTTCAATTGTGTTATATTATAGGTGGAAAAAACCTACCTAGGTTTCTGTTAAGATTTGAGTTGAACTCACACTCTGAAAATAGTCAATAAATATTTTCGTGAATATATATCTTTTTTCCCCCAGTAAGTCAAAGAATGGAAAAGACTTTAAAAAATAATTCCCCAACTCTCAGAAATCCAGGGCATCAATGGAGTTGTGCACATGAGGCATATAAACCCAGAATGATTAGGAAGAGGTTCTGTCTCTGACTTTGGGTTAGTAACCCAGTCTCTTAATGCCTCAGTTTCCTCATCTGTGATATTGAGGTAATAATTTCACCTTACTGAGGTATCATGCAGATCAAATGAGATAATAAGTGAAAACAGTTCTTCTGGGTTAAGTAGATGCATTTATCCCCTCTTTCACTAGATAAGGTGGGAGACAGTCTCATGTGTTATCCTCTTAGTAACCCGGATGCTTAATACAGTGTCTGGCAAAGGCCAAACAAGAAATATGTTTTTAGTGGATAGATGCATTTTCCTGGAGGGTGTAGTGCAAACTATAATTGTTCTAGGAATTCACAAAAATTAAAGAGAAGTATTCCTGGAGCATCCACGGAGAGATTTGTGATCGAATTTAGATTTAAGCTGGTACTTGAAGGATTTGCAGTATTTTGATGGGAGGAGAGGACAGGGAAAGGGATTCCAGTAGGAAGCTGTATATATCACAAACAAAGATACAGAAAGGAGAGGGAAATCTGTTTACAGAGCATTCTAAGTGATAACTCACACAATAAAACATTTATTGATAAAATAACAAGTTTTAGAATTAACCCTAACTTTTACTTATTTATATTAATTTTTAATCGAAAGAGAGTTGACATGCAATATTGTATCAGTTTCAGGTGTACAACATAGCAATTTGACAATTACAAAATGCTCACCATACTAAGTATAATTACCATCTGTCTCCACACACAATTACAATATTATTGACCATATTCCTTGTGCTGTGCTTTGCATCTGTGTGATGTATTTATTTTATGACTGGAGGTTTCTACCTCTTAATGCACTTCCCCTATTTCACTCATTCCCTCATCACCCCTCCCCCCCCCAAATTGGGAAACCAACAGTTTGCTCACTAGATGAGTCTGTTTATGTTTTTGTTGTTATTTATTTTGTTTTGTTTTGTTTTTAGACTCCACATATAAGTGAAATCATATGGTATTTGTCTTTGTCAGACTTATTTCATTTAGAATAATACCCTCTAGATCCATCCATGTTGTCACAAATGGCAAGATCTTGTCCTTTTTATGACTGAGTAGTATTCCATTGTGTGTATGTATCATATCTTCTTTACCCATTCGTGTACAGATGGGCACTTAGCTTGCTTCCATATATTGGTATTGTAAGTAATGCTGCAAAACAGATACAGGTGCATGTATCTTTTCAGATTAGCGTTTTTGAACTAATTAGTGTTTCTTCTGGTAAATACCCGGTAGTGGAATTACTGGGTTGTATAATAGTTCTTTTTTTTTTTAGTTTTTTGAGAAACCTCCATTGTTTTCCACAGTGGTGGCTCCAATTTACATTCCCACCAAGAGTGCATGAGAGAATCAGTCCTGATTTTTAAAATCATATGTGCCAGGATAAATTTCTAAAGATTAAAGCTTCAAGTTTCCTGCTAGCTTGTAACTACAGATGAGAAACTTAAAACACTTTAGAATAGCCTTTCTGTTTCTACAAGAGAAATGAGAAAAGTTATCCAAAGTAGCATTCTTCATTTACCTATGTGAAACATTATTTGCTGTTTAAAATGATTGTTGTTCTGAAGTGGAAAACTGATTAGAAAACCTTTTACATTTTCCTCCCTTTACATCACAGTGACTTTTTTTTTTTTAATTTTTGTTAATGTTTATTTATTCTTGAGACAGAGAGACAGAGTGCAAGGGGGGGAGGGGCGGAGAGAGAAGGCAACACAGAATCCAAAACAGGCTCCAGACTCTGAGCTGTCAGCACAGAGCCTAACTGTGGGGCTCGAACTCACAAGTGGTGAGATCATGACCTGAGTCGAAGTCGGTCACTTAACTGACTGACTGAGCCACCCAGGCACCCCTGTATCACAATGACTTCTTGCATAATTTTAGTTCTAAGTTAAATTTCTATGCCTGCTGGCCCAGTTAATAATGGACAGTACTGAGCCTTTTGGATCTGTGAACTGAAATAGAAGACCACAGCCCCTATTTTACTATATAGATCCCATTTTTTTTCCTTCTGATTATGAATCTACAGTTATACAGGTAAAATCTCACGCAAATAGTATTGTAAACACAGAGATTTGGGGGAGACAAATAGGCGTGGCCATTTAAAATGCGTTGAGGACAACATGAATAGATTAATGGTTAAAGTAAAATCAATAATAAGTTTGAAACAGAACCAAAGAATTCTCTTCTTAGACTCTGATTCAGAAGGCTTTTGATTTTTAGCATTAGGTGACTTTATGGTCACTTGTTTGCTGAACCTGCTCTGTGTGAGTCTGACATAAACATTTTGCATGTCAAAGTTGACTGACACTTTTTCTATATACATTTTAGTGTCAAGGCTAAACCCATCAATGAACAGAAAGTCTTTCTCAAATAATAGTGTATTGTTTACTGGTGTCTACTGTCTGCTTTGAGAGTATTAGCTCATCAAAAAGATATTAAAAACCTAATTTTAGTCATGGGAATAAAATAAAACACAGCACACGATTTATTATTTTATAAGGCTCAGCCGATATATTGATAATGACAGTTGGACAAACAAATTATTAGGTGAGGAACTAAAGTGTCAAACTTGGCATAATCTGTAACTATGATAACTGTCAATGCACATTCATTAATCTTATCTGCATAGAAAATTTTATACAAAGTGTGAAATCATTGCTATCAGAAATTGAATGTTTCTTGCACAATTTCCTTTTAATTCATGGTAGAAATCATTGTAAGATGATCAGGAATGCTCTTTCTTTCTTTCTTTCTTTCTTTTTTTTTTGAGAAATAGGAAAACTCAGATGTAGAAAGAGCACATCATTTTGCTCCATCATTATAATACCATATTCTTTATGCATGCCATAGTTTTCAAAGCATTTTTACTGCATTATCTCATGGAGGAGAAGAAAGATCACTGGACAAGAAATTGAACACAGTGACCTAATCCCAGTTCTGCTATTAAGCAGACTGACCTTGAGTAAGTCTCTTAAGTTTTCTGGGCTACTTTTTTTTTTTTTTTTTTTTTTAATGAAATAGAGGAATTTGACTAAAGCATAGCTCGGGTATTTCTTGTTCCAAAATACCTTAAGAAATCATTCCTAATGTAACCCTCTGCAACAGGCAAGACATGTTTTCTCTTACTTTGAAAACAAGAAACCTGAGGTTTAGTGAGGTTGTCACATAGAGACAGGAAATATTACAGCCAGGCCTGGAACACTAAAAATCTGAGGGTTTTACTATTACAGAGGACCCCTCGTTAGATATGGTTACTTAAATCTGACTCGGCTCATCTGTGAAGTTATTCCCTTGAATGATTGAATATTTATACCTTAAACATCATCAGTAGTTTTCAACAACAGCATTGAAAATCTATATGTTTACTTACATGATTCGTTAGTTGCTTCGATAGTTAACAAGGGGTGATCACATGTGTAGAAGATGTTGGATTTACCTTAGAAAGCTAGTCATGTTGAGACAGTGATGATGAAGGCGGCATGAGGCGATGAGAGCTAAACTTGAAAACTTACCTTTTGCCTCTGCAGCAGTGTGACTCTTTTTACTCTATCCCACCAAACAAAATGAGATAAATGAGTGTGTTAGTGTAGATAAGCATTTAGCTGGACTGAACGTATCTAGAAGTGATGACGCTTTCTGCTTCCCGGTGTACCTACGCCTGACACCTAACGCCTCCCAAGATAGATGGAGATCCTGATCGTCATTTATCCTCCCTGCGGTTATTTTGATCCTGTCCTTAAGTTTTAAAAATGTTCTGCTTGTAACCATCTAACTTCTCGCGATCTCTGGTAGTAATCAACAATAGATTTTTGTCTCTTTTGTTCACTGAGAGAGTCCTAGCGCCTAACGGTGTCTGACACATAGTAGGTGCTCAAGTGTTTGTTAAATGCACACATGAAAAGTGACCTCCAAGTCAGTTCTTATTACAAAAAAGAAAAAAAGCAACCCCCAGCAGTGTTTGTTTGCTTGTTTTTTGTTTTTGTTTTTGTTTTTTTTTTTTTTTTTACAATCGAGAGTACTACATAAACATTTGTGAGCAGAAGTAATTTAAGTCAGAGAGACTTTTCGTCTTTGTTTTTACAGAGATTTTTCCTCCTTAGAAAATGGATGTGCCATATTTGAAGATAGGCCTTTTTGTTGTTGTTTCAACACGTCACTTGGAAGCTAGTGTATTTGAGATTTAAAAAAAGACACAGCATTTATGTTAGGTAGCCATAATGTTCCCCAGAAAGTTTTTGTCTCTTCCCTCATCGTGTGTTCACCTTTCCCATTGTTAGAATGTGTGCAGAGAAGGCAGATAGCAGAGATGACTTTTTTCCTACCTTTTCCAACTTTCTCAGTTTCACTGATTATTCTTTTCTCCTACTCCCCTCACCCCAACTCCCACTCGGGCTTCCTTTTTTCTGGTTGTGTGCTTTCCCCTCCATACAATCAAAATGAATTTGACGTGAATGATGAAAAATATAACTAAGGAGGTGAGGGAGGGTCGGGCACCCAGGGACCTGAACCCAGGTCACCATCCTTACACTGCAGTCTGTGTTTCTGGATTTACACAGGTGAAATGTTGACCTAGAAGTACAGTCTATGGAACAACTACTGCAGCTTTAAGCTGTGGAGGTTTATCGGAAAAGAGCAGAAACAAAGGCAAGCAGATGGCTAAAGATGAAGGTCACATCAGATTGAGAAGTTTGTCAAAATGTGATGACATAGGTAATCTGTAAACTGTTATTGCGCCTAGCTGGAGGTGCTGAAAAACATTTTGAAATTACAAAAAACACTGGAGTCGCCAGCACAGAGGCAGAAATGATAGCCTGGAGTGGTTCTGGTCTATGGATGAATGCCAGATGTGGAAAGCGACATATCTGGAATTAATGATATTAAACATGCTTTTCTTTTATGCTCAATAATAACTCTATTATGATTGATACAAACCGCAGACACTTTATCTAGTACAAATGGAATCGTCTGTCATTGACTATATTAAATCATCAATTTCTGCATGATGAGGATCGTTTAGGGTAACTAATCATCTGTCTCGTTCTGAAGTCTTTAAGGCTGATCAGATAACGTTTTGAATACTGCCTGAGCAGCCATGACAATCTAACCCTTCCATGTAAGGATTGAGAGGGGCCCATTATGCCGTCAAAGCCTGTGGAAATATCACAGCTCTTTCTCTACATAATACCCTGCTGTAAATAAATCACTCTCCACCACAAACTTTATTGATCACAAGCACTTCCATGCTTGTGTCTAGTGAAGTCTCTACAGAATAAAATGCTGCTTTATATTTTGTCTTGTCAAAATATTAAACGGCTGTGTCAAGCGGAGTCAGGCTAGCAGTGATGGTGTAATTCTGTGCTAGCCCTTCTCATTCCCTCCTTCTATCTCAGCTGCCAAGCTTACAAAGCAGGATTTTTTTTTTTATAAACTTTCCAATTATAGTCTCGTAAGATTATGAAGCCTTAAGATAAAGTGTCCTAATTTAGAGTGGTGGAGTATTGAGCTCCTAGGAAAGCGACCGTTAGATAAAACAGCATCTCTCCCAAGGAAAAAGATAACCTGGCTTATTTATATACACAACTTTAATGGGCAGTGGGGGTTAGGCTGAAAAAAAAAATCTCTTTAATTTTCCCTCGCAAAATGGAGGGCGGGGTGGAATCTAAATTAGTTTGCCCTAAAGTTCTTATTATTCATGCTTACAAAATGATGCGTTATGATCGAAACCAGCTTGGGGGGTGGGGATCGAGTTAACACCGAAGTCCATCATTAACACAACACACGCTTTCCAAACGGCAGGGATGGGTTGCCCAGCCCCTAAGTGGTACCACATACTGTAATATGTTTGTGGCAATCCCCAGAAACAACAAGCAGATTAAAAGTGTAATTTACTGCCTGCTAACGCTGAATTTCCTGGGCAGCATCTGGTTTTAATGCAATGTAAAAGAAGTTTCATCCTTTGTCCCTTATAAAGGGGTAGGATTTTGCTTTCAATAGGGAAAGAAAGACACCGAAATCACTTACAGAGGAGTAGAAGATTTAGTGCTCTGGGCCATTAGTGCTGCTCAGAGGACACTAGGTTTGATCTTTATTCCCTTTTGGAAGATCATTAACTCTTTTAGACATTTAGCAAATAACCTCTTCAAGGCTGGGAGAGTTTCTACACCAACCATAAGAGAGCATTTTGCTCCTGTCCTGCCTGTTTCCAAGCCAGATATTTATTGAAACTTCTGTTTGGTCAGTTTTAAAAAGAAGTTAAGCCGTAAGATAAATTGGTAATCCTGGACAGCGAATTTATTTTGGAGTCATAAAAATTGGATGCCACAAAAACGGAAAGCGCAAGTCTCTGTGGATCTCCATGTACACCTCCATCCCTGCCTAGAAGAGATTCTAATGAAGAGAGAACAAATTTTAGCTTAGAGACGGAGTTAAACCCACTGGCATATTTCAAAGAAGCAAGTAAACAGCTTTTTACTTTTTTGATGGTAATAAATTTGAGCCATCAACAACCTTAGCTTTAATTCAAGTTGTAATTCATCTCCATGGTCCCCTGACCAGTATTTTTTCAAGTACTATAATGGGCAGTAAACCTCAAAGATAGTGGTATCAATCAGTTCTGTTTTTAAACAATAGGTCATTAAATCCTACTGAATTGTTTAGTCTCCTTCCAAGTAACGATGGCCATGTATTTTCTTGGGAGGAAAATGAAATGTGCCGACATATTTGCAAATGGGTTGTTGGAAATCTTTTGCTTCGAGTTCGAGTTTCCCCCTTACCCGGCCAACGTTTACGAAATTCACACACAGGTACTCCTGGCCTCAGGAGGGAGAGCCCGACCTTGAGAGGCTCAGGGTTCACTTAGAGAGACAGACTTCTAAACAAACGGTAACAGTGCAGCGTAAGGAAGCTACGATGTGGTTACCTACAGTGTTAGCCTTCATCTTGGATTTACCTATAAGATGCATGTAGGTTACTTTTCACATAAGAATTTAATAGACATCTGTTATTTATGCCCACTTAATTTTCTTATAACACCTTCTTGATTTTTTTTTCTTCACTGATCTCAAACCAGCTGGAGCTTCCACTCATACTTGCTCAGAGGTGGGGACACAATGCAGGCCAGGTCATTTGACCTCTTGGCCACTGTTATCTATTCAGGGATAGCCAGGAGTCACACAGTCAGGAAGGGGCAGAGCAGGTGTTTACCCAGGCTCGTGAGTGCATGTTCCTAACCACTATGCTTCACTCTTTTTTTTTTTTTTTTTAATTTTTTTTTTCAATGTTTATTTATTTTTGGGGCAGAGAGAGACAGAGCATGAACGGGGGAGGGGCAGAGAGAGAGGGAGACACAGAATCGGAAACAGGCTCCAGGCTCTGAGCCATCAGCCCAGAGCCCGACGCGGGGCTCGAACTCACAGACTGAGAGATCGTGACCTGGCTGAAGTCGGACGCTTAACCGACTGCGCCACCCAGGCGCCCCTGCTTCACTCTTTTTTAATTTACCTACTGTGGAAGATGCACTGACTGGGTGCGATGAATGCACTGAAGGTAAAAAAGACCCAAGCCAGTGCACTGAGATTCATCACTGGGACTTTTACTGGAACATCATACTTCTGCTGATTTGCTAAGCTAGGATGCCAAGCTGTCCAAGGACCACTATTCTGAAGAAAGAACTCACCAGACAATGAAGTCAATGACAGAAGAAAGAAACTCTGAGAGGTGGAGAGATGGGAGGAGGGAAACACTGGAGACTGAGTGAACTGAGTGGTACCGTTTGATTTTGTGGATCTGTTCTTCAAGTATCTATCCCTGGATATTTTTTTCATTATGAGAGCCAGCAATGGACTACCCTTGCTAAAGTTAGTCTCAGTTAGGCTTCTCTACTAATAATAATGTGGTTAAAAAGATGAATACATAACTCTATTTATGGCTCAATTGGGAGAAAGTAGAGCACCGCCTCTAAGGGATCTTAGAAGCTCTTAGAGTTTGATGGGGGAAGACACTGGGCGGGGGAGGCTTCAAAAGGAAGTTATCATTTATGAGCCTCAAAATAGGACTTGGATTTCATGGCAACCTTGGTATTGGGTAATAAGGATATAGCTGATAATTGTGCGTTATAATTTCTATTAGAAGATTTTTAAAAATCTATTATCTAAATATTTACTTTCCTTCTATTTAGTGAGCCAAGTTCTCCTAGTTTCTGGGTTTCCCCTGGTTTGCACAGCAGATACTTAGAAGAAGAGTTGTGTAAATTCTCTTTAGCGTATGAAGGTATCATTTAATATCCTGGGAGGTAGCTCTTTTCAGCCACCAGAAAACCGGTTATCATACCATACGTGAAAGCGTTAATGCAGTTTCCTCAAGTATGCAGCATACTCCTGGGGAGTAGCTTACACTGTGGGAGAATCTAGGTCAATGTGCATGACTGAAAATAGCTTAACAGTGAATCCAATATGAATTGAAAAAATAATGAGATGAGATCCCAGCCAGGAGATACCCTGACTAGACTGATATTGGGCCTAAAAATCAAGCATCCCAGGTCTTGGAATAGGTGTAGCGGTCAGCCCAACTTTCTTTCCTGGCCTTGCAGAACTGTTGTGAAGAAGTATTGGATGCTTAGATCCAAGTTTGGCCAAAGAGGCTGCCAAAAAGACGAAGAACCCTGTTCCATCAAGAGGCCACATTGCAGTTCGGAAGGGAAACAAAAACTTCTAGTGAAGCGACACTACATTTCTAGGCAATTTTATGTTTTTGCTCAGGATTCCATTACTGCCCCCTGAAGGTATTGCATTTCCTCAGGTTAATATGAGTTTATTTGGCTATAAAAAAATCTTTCACTGTTCTACATTTTGGTTAGCAGAATGATTATGTAAGGAAGTAAACAAAGTATTCTTTTTTATTTTGGGGAAAAAATGCCTTCAGATTGCTATATTTGTCAACCTGTAACATAGAAAATACTTAAATGATTGCTATCACATTCCCGGTTTTTGTTACAGGGGAATAGTTTACTGATAACCTCAATATTCATAAAGTAAGATAATTTTCTTAAATAGAAAATAACAATCTCTATAAACCTAGCATTTAAAATAACTTTTTTTTTGTCACTTATACAAGATACGATTAAGTAGCTGTCGATACTATCAATCATAATTGCCGTTCTATCATTGCGCCATCTAGGTAGTGTTTCTGAAAAGGAAACGTGTCTCATTTTTGTCAAAATCTTAAACTACTCAATTCTTCTCCAACGAGAGGAAACAAATAACTCCTAAGTGTTTGCTATGGGCTGTCAGTTTGCCTGATAAGCAGTGTTAGGTATTGTGTGAAATACAAAAGTAGTTAAGACTTGGATGCTACTGTCCTGGATCTTTCAAGCCAATTGCATCTTCAGGGGTGGTTGGTAAGTGAGTAGGGCAAGGAAGCAGAAATGTATGCAATAACTATACAATATGGAAAGCTAAAGTAAGTGCTAAATAGAGGCCCAAGTGCCAGGGGAGACACACGCAAGAGTGATTAACTGACTCAGAGACTCAAGGATGGACTCGTGAAAATAATCTTGGCTTTGAATTCTCACGTATTTGAGATGTGGAGTAGGCATTCCAGGTCGAAAGGAAAGCATAATCAAAGGCATGGTGGCGTGAATGCATGCTGTATTTGGGAACACTAAGTTAAATTGGTATGTTTGGAGGTTAGGAGTTGAGGAAGATTGAACCAGGTAGTGATAAAGATAGGTTGAGTCTAGATAGATTTTTGAGCATTTTAAATAGTAGTCTCAGGGGCTTTTTTTGTTTTTTGTTTTTGTTTTTTGGCTTTTTGGCAATGGGGAGGCATGGATGGGGAGTGATATAATTTAGTCCGGATATTTAGGAGACTAATGTTAACAGCATAACAACAGTAGCTAACATTTATTGGGTGCTTAGCATGTGCCAAGCACTGTTCTATATGTGTAGTGTATATTAACTCATTTAACCCTCACCATAGGTACTTATGTAGTTATCATTATCATCCTCCTTTTACAATGAGGCACAAGGAGCTTAGGCAATTTGATAATAGCCACATAGCTAAGAAGGAATAAAGCCAGGTTTTTGTCCAGACTTAACGGCTTCATAGTCTATGCTTCCAACTTCTATTTATGCTCTCAATATCCAATGTAGAGGATGTTGTGAGTAAGTGAAATGTTGGAGGCAGGAAAAACATTCAGTGAGTCCAGGAGGATTATGATGAAGACCTGAATAGGAAGTTAGTGGGGGAAATAAAAATAAAAGGATACATTTAGGAAAAAACACAGATGAAGAAGTAACTAATTTGGGCAATCAACTGGACCTCGGGAGTGAAAGAAAAGGAGGAGACGAAGACAACTTCAAGGTCTTAAAATGAAAGAAAGTGGTGAATTCCAGTAACAAAGATAAGGACTGCATGGGGCATAGGAGTATAGAGGGGGGTTTGATATAATGTTTGGTTGCTAATACGCTAAGTATAATATGCTAAGTAGTTCATTTCTATGGATATGGAATTTGGAAATGGAAGTCTGATGCCCAGGAGAGGGATCAAGCCTGGACCAAGTTTACAGAAGTTGACAGTCACTCATCTGAAATGTTTTGAGTACCCATCATCTGCCTAATTCTGTATTAGAGATACAGTGTCGAACAAGTAAACATGGTCTCTACCTTCATGGAGCTCACCATGGAAGATAGACACTGTCATATAAATTGATAGATAATTTAAATGGTTATTGATTCCATGAAGAAAAGTGAATGGTAGAACTGGGCCTTTTAATAGCGATCTAACTTTAATTGTGGGAAATTGAAAAGATTTTTCTGAAGATGTTTAATTTGAGCAGAAACCAGAAGAATAAGAAGGAATTCCCTGAATTAATGATCCTGGATGTTCAGTCAGAGGGAACAGCATGTATGGAAATGCTGATGTTAGAAAGAGCTGTGAGAATATGGAACTCAGCAAAGATGAGAGTGGCTGAAGTTTAGAGAATCAAAGACAAATTCTGAGAAAAAATTTGTAAAGAGTCAGAAACCAGATCACACAAGACATTTTAGGCTGTGTTAAGGATTTTAGAATTTATTTTCTAAAATAAATTGTTGGCAAATTATTGATTTTAAGCAGAGAAGTGGCATGGGAAGATCTGCGTTTTATTGTGGCTTCTAAGAGGTAGGGCAGATGATCAGGCTTAAACAAGGACATGGTTTATTTTTTTTATTTTATTATTATTTTCTTTTTATTTTAGAGAGATAGTGTGTGTAAGTGTGAGGGATGGGGAGAGAGAGAGAGAGAATTTCAAACAAGCTCCATCAAAGCCTGTCTCGATCCCATAACACTGGGACCATAACCTGAACTGAAATCAAGAGTTGGATGCTCAACCGATTGGGCCACCCAGACTCCCCCAAAAAGGACATGGTTTAATTAGGATGTTACACCAATAACACCAGCGGCAGTTGATAGGGATTCAATTGCCGTGGTGGTAGTGGAGGAAAAGAGACGAGGAGGCAGAGTTGAAAGATATGATGATGAATCCTCGATGGGAAGTGAGAAAGAAATAGATACAAAAGGTGACTTGTAGGTCGCTTTGAAGGACACTTGAGTGGACTGTTTCCAATCTCAACTAAGCAGATGGATATTGTCCCACACTGGGAACAAGAGTTTAAGAATAGTTGCAGCTCGGTTTTTTTCAAACACGAGTTCAAGGTCCCTGTAATAATTCTAATGGGAGACAATATGCATGTAGCTGATCATGTTTCTGGAGCTCAGAACACAGCATGTGGGAAGTTATACAGATCTGTATTTGCAAATATATAGTATGCAGATGATGTTTAAAGACATGCCGATTTGTCAGATGTCTATGGCACGATGCAAGACTGAGAAGGGGTATATGAACCAAGACTTGAAGAACATCAATGGTTATAGCTAGGGTAGATGACAAGATACTACTGGTCCAAGAAGACTTAGAATTACGTAGAAGAGAATGAGGTAAACCAAGAGTCTGGTGTCATGGAAGGCTAGCTAAGTAGACAGGTATTTTGTGTGTCTAGAACGTCAAGAAAGATGAGCACAGAACAATGTCCACTAGATATAATATCATGGATATCAGAGGTGACCTTAATGAAAACAGTTTTGATACAGTGGGTCTAGTCAGATCGGACCACACTGAAGAGTAAAGAGTAGATGAGAAAGTGGAGATGTGCAGATAGGCAATGCTCTCCAGAGCTCGACTGTAAAGGAGAGAAAAGAATTAGGGCGCTTGGGGCAGCTCAGTCAGTGAAGTGCCTGATTTCAGCTCAGGTCATGATCTCAAGGTCTGTGAGTTTGAGCCCTGCATCAGGCTCTCTGCTGTCAGTGTAGAGCCTGCTTCAGATCCTCTGTCTCTTTCTCTCTGCTCTTCCCCTACAAGTGTTCTTTCTCTCTCTCTCTCAAAAATAAATAAACTTAAAAAAAAGAAAAGAATTGAAGCAGGAGCTTGAAAGACGTGTGAGGAAAAGGAAAGGCTTATTGTTTTTTTTTTTTGTTTTGTTTTAAATATGAGAACTATTAAATATATTTGAATGCCAAGGAAGGACTTTAGTAGAAAAAGAGAGATTATGCATGAAAAGATATGGAAACAGATGGAACAAGGTCCCTGAGAGGGCTGGAACTGACGAGATCTGAGCTAAAAGTGAGGAATTGGTCTTTGTTTTTGTGGGAAGGATACACACCTATGTTCTAAAGAAGAGGTACAGTGAGGACAGGGCCAAGGCAGCTGGGCTTAGAGATTTGGTGGTGGGCAGATAAAGGCACATTGGCCTGATGGCTTTTGTTTTTACTCTGAGATTCATGAAGCAAGGTCATGCATGGAGGTGACAAGAGAGAAATACAACCTTTGAGAGTCAGTGGTCTCAAGTCTAGAATGTATTGTGAAAGGAAAATGTTCTGAGGTCAGAAACCTAGAGAATGACTGCATTTAAGGATCCAAGGGAGAAAGAGAAGTGTGTGCAGAACAATAGGAAAGGATGGGCCCAGAGGCACAAGGAGAGTAAAGACCCTAAGTTATAACAGAATAAAAGTTCTGGTGTCCCCAGAGGGAGAGTCAATATCAGGTGACCTGACTAAAGCTATTGGAAAGAGAGTGTTTTTAAAATATTTATTTATTTATTTATTTATTTGAAAAGCGAGAGAGATTTAGAGCTTGAGCACGGGAGAGGCAGAAGAGTGGGGGAGAGAGAATCCCAAGCAGGCTCCACGCCTTCAACTCAGAGCCAGACACAGAGCTCGAACCCACGAACCATGAGATCATGACCCGATCCCAAATCAGGAGTTGGATGTTGAACCGACTGAACCACCCAGATGCCCGAAGATAGTATTTTTTTTAAAATCTGTGTCATCTGACAAGTGCTGTACTAAGTGCTTCATATGAATTAGTTCATGGCAAAGGCTAAGAAGAATGTAATATTAACTGTAGACAGATTAAGTGACTTGTCTAAGCTCAAATGGCAAAGAATTATGTAGTGAGGCTTTTCATGTAGGAAAGACAGAACCCGAAGCCCATGAACTCACCACCCTGCATACTACCTCAAAAGGCTAACGGATGTATATTGGGCCTTTGCTATTAGTAAGCATTTTGCTAAGCATTTTATTTATGGAAGGGTTTAGGTTGCTATTCAAAATAGGAAAAAATAATCAATTAAAAATAGAGTTGCCAGTATTGGTGCTTACCTGAGATAGGAGAATGTGCTGTGCTCAGAAACCACAGTAAGTTATTTTATTAAACTCATAAATAATAGTATTTATTAAGTTGCTCATTCCTTAAACACAAAATTGAAAGATGGAAAGGGGTGAGACGGGGTTAGATCAACATACTCTCTCACCTGTGGGAGTTTACTAGGTTTGAAGGACTCCATACAACCAAAGAACAATGGAATCATCATTAAAAAATAAATACGTGAATAAAATATTGATAGTGAGTAAATGCAAAGATAGTGCTCAACACAGAGAACATTTTAGGAGTTGGTTGTTCAGATCCAGATCAGAGTACTTCTTCCTGGAAGTTGGGTTACTGGAGAAACATGGTATTTTTGCCCTATGTCCCTAAAGCTCCCTAATAAAAAAAAAAAGAAAACATTATGCTCCAGGGGGTCCAGATTCTAAACAAGGCCAGATCACAATGAAAATAGATGATGTCGCTGATGCCTTATAAGGAAGGCCAGAGTGGGTAGTTCAAAGGTCAGGATGGGGTGCTGGTGGTGTTGAGGGCTGCTGAGTTAAGAACACTCTTGCTGGTTCCAGAGTCAAGTATAGAATCTTTATACACTAATGGCACATGAAAGGAAAATGTGAGGAATATTCATCACTATGTCTAGTTATGTCTATATGTATATCATTCTGTTCATTATTCTATTATTATTCTATTCTATATCATATCTATTCATCTACCACCTATCTTCTACGTATTTATTGTTCTCTGACACTGAAACAGATAGAAAAAATATAAATGTATTGTCAATGCCTTATAATAGCTTCAGGTATTTTTATTATATTGCAGTTTCTATATTAGAAAATGATCTCCATGTTCAAGTAGATGGATCATATTCACAGAACTTGGTTGATTTGATTAAGGCAGCTACTCTACTTAAGAAGTCTAGGATAATCGCTACTCAGTCTGCATCCACATGACAATTTCTCTTTATGAGGAAAAAAATCCAATTTAATCCTGTTTATAGAGGTATTATTTGCTAATCATTGTAAAGTAAAAGTTTCAAGACATTAACTCTTGGGATGTGAGGTGCTTTACCATTAAACACTTTAAATACCTCCTGTGTGTCTATCTGTCTGTCTGTCTTAATAAAATCAGGGCACAGAGAGAAAGTAAGAATATTTTGTGTATTTGTGGGGCGAAAACAGGTTTTGTACAGGGCAAATCTCCATTTTCTTCTCATTAAGAAGACTTGCCCACTTCCAGCCCTTAGAGAAAAGCAGTTTCTAGAAATCTGTGCATTATAAAAAAAAAAAAAATTCACAGTCAATGTATCATGGGCTTTGGCGAGAGTGGTTTTGCTTGCCGTACGAAGAAGCGTTCAGAGGAGAAGAGGGATTCTGGATCAAAATGAAGACGGCTAACTTGAAGTGAGTAAAGCATTGGGTATAAAGGACGCCCCTACCACATGGAAATTTCTCTTCTTGTGACCCTTTGTTCTCCCCCTAAGACCTTGATTTTAAGGCTGTGGTTTCTGAGGGGTGGGAATTGCTGGGAATGGCTGGAAAAGGAATCCTGAGTGATTTTCTTGTCCTTTCGAAATCTTCTTTAAAGTCTGGACATGTCAGGCCACTGCTAAATCCGTCTGGCATAGCATTCCTGACAGGCAAAATTACTATCTTGGAGTCTGCCTTCACTAGAGCTTCTGTTTGAACTCCCTGGAAGCTGACATCCCCATAGAGTATGAAATCCACCGCACTGGCTGTCAACAAGCCGGCAGCTTACTGACTTGTGTATTACCTGCTGAATGTTCCTCCAGAGTGAAGAGTCTTGTCTGATGATTTACCCCCGAAAAGAGTCTTGCACATTAACCGGGAATGAGCATCCTGTGACCAAATAAGAGTGAGATTCTCGTTCACCTACCTGTTTGTCTCCTATTCTCCAGTGTCCTAAGGGCAAAGATCTAACAGGCTACTTTCTAGCAACGCATTATTTTAGTCATCTTTCAGCTAAACGAAAAATCCAGAAGCAAAATAGATCATTGGGGTCTACTGTATGAAGTGGCAATGCTGCAGAGATCAGCAGATCGATACCTATTTATAAACAGATTTATCTGATTTCATTTATCATCGAGAGTGTATGTCAGTGTGTGTGTTTCCTTATGTATATACATCTAGCAAGTTTGGGATAAAATATTTAAATATGAATAAAAAAGAATAAGCCCAAATGATCTGGATAAGAATTCACTTATAATTTATAAATACACAGTCAGTTGGAAAATAGATAGCTGCCTAACTAGATAGACGGGTAAATACATACACACAGCAAAAGAAATCGACACCAAACTGAAACATGATTAATTCAGGGATTTTTTTGGAGTACATGGAAAATTCTGCTACCAACAAGATTTCGCCACTCCCTTTTCCCCCACCCGTGACACGGGTTACTTCTCTCTCTTTTTTTTCTTCTCCCTTCCCTTCCTTTCCTGCTCTACATAATACTTGCTCAGCCCCGAGGAGTGTGCTGAGTGGTGGGGCCAGCAGCAGGCAGCAGATTAGCAGTAATATTTGAGAGACAGACTCCGGCTGCCTCCCTTCATCACTTTGCTCTCACTTCCAACTTCAACCCTTCCCCCACCACCTGAAAGGCAATCAAAGATTAAGTGGAAGAGAAAAATATGTCAACGTTTTTTCTCTTACAAAAGAAGTCTATTTGTCTTACAGCTTGATTAAATGCCCTAGTAGGTTATGTTTACTTAAGTTTTTTGTTTCTTTTTTTTTTGTTTTTGTTTTTTTTTGTTTTTTTTTTGTTTTTAATTGGATGGCTAGCCCCGTGGTTCTGAAGCACACCACATGGACCCCACAGACTAGTCAGCCGCAGTCACTCTAAACAAATATCTAGCCTGGAGTATGACTACAAGTTTGTAGAGTTTTTTTCCCCCTCTAGTGAGCCTAACTAGTTCATAGTAGGTGGTTTTGTGTACCAGCATCAATTTTTAAAGAGATTCAGGGATGGAAGCAACGCTTGTCTCTTCTGTCCCGTGTCTGTAAAACAGGAAAAAAATAATTTTAAAATATGTAGTTCCATTGTCACCTTAAGAGTCTTGTATTCGTCAGACCATGTAGCCTGATTTTAGGTAGCCAGGATAATATTGTTTCTTTCTGATGGTACCTCCAGCTGTAGACATTTCGTGTTAAAATCTACTAGTTAAGCAAACACTGTCAGAAAATCGGTATTTTCATCTGTAAAATGGGGATAATGGTACTAGTAAGGGATTAAATACCATCCATATATTATATATTAGCATTGTCTACTATGATACCTATAATTACATAAGAAGTATACAGCCAACATTAGCTTAATTGAATTTAACCATTCCTACAGATTCTAATGAGCACCCCCATTGATACTAATGGAATAAAGCATTACTATTATCATGTAAATTTATGCACATAATAGCCTCTTTTAAGGGCAAGCGCCTTAACCCTAAATCTTGATATTAATGGTAATAAGCAATCTATATATACATAGCACTTTACAGATATCGAAGATATGTAATATCCATTATCTCACTTTACCCTTCCAATGATCCCAAGACATTTTAAACAGAAGATTACTGAAACTCCTCAAGTTTAAAAAGCACATTCGAGGTCATACATGTACCATGCAGTGGATGAGGGATTGGAACTCAGAATCTAGAACCCATCTGGAACCAATGTTTATTAATTTTAATAGAGGACAAAGCAGGTAGGACATGAGATGTGTTTATAGTAACCAAATCAGGCAAATGTCTGTCTTCTCCAGCTTTAGGCAGCAGCCGTATTTTACTGAATCTACTGAAGCTAACATTTATACGCCAACGTGTGGCTAATCTATATGAACCCCACACCAAAAATACAAGGGTTTATCATTTTTTCACACAGTCTCAAGCATTGAAAAACTAAGATTTTCCTATTTTGGGGGGATATAGGTGGAACTCTAACTGTAATTCTGTGAGTACTATCCATTTGTTAGAGTTCATGATAGCAGTAAGAGGGGCAGAGGTGGCAGGAAAAGGGAAACTATAGAATACATTTAACAATTTATCCATACATAAATACCACTATTTATTTATTTATTTATTTATTTATTTATTTTGAGAGAGAGAGAGAGAGAGTGTGAGAGAGTGTGAATAGGGAAGGGGCAGAGAGAGGGAGAGAGAGAATCCCAAGCAGACTGCACTGTCAGCCCAGAGCCCGATGTGGGGCTCGATCCCACGAACCGTGAAGTCATGACCTGAGCTGAAATTAAGAGTCAGATGGTTAACTGACCGAGCCACCCAGGCACCACACCAACATCTCATTTTTGACAAGAGGCAGTTCCATTTTGAACGATTCTAGAAACTCTAAGCTTTGTCCGTTTCGTAGGATCAATAAAGTAGTTGCGAATTATTATCACAGTCATTGTCAATTCTGATCTTTCTCAGTAAGAAATGTCTTAGTAAGACATTTATTCATCATTGCTTGTTCTAGAAAGACATTTAGAGTGTTTATTATGATCTTTATTTTTCGAAAAGAAAAGAATATCTTCATTTTGTATGAGTAATCTGTGACAGTGTGAGGGAAAAAAGCTAATTACATTGTGTGTAATTACATTGTCAAATTCCAACAATGCTCAAATTAATCTTCCTGTTTGGTTTTGCATTAATCATATTTTTAATAAAGATCGCTTGCCCCTGTGCAGACATTTCGGTACTCTGGCCCAATATCTTGTCTGAAAAACGAGCTCCTCCTACAACAAGTCTCATGCTTGGTTGTTCTCACATCAAAAATTTCTTCGCAGCATGCATTGGAACCCTTTTCAGAAAAAGATCTCAAAAAAGAGAATGCTTTGGGGTCAGTTGTTTGCTTTTACCAAAAAGTCAAGAAAACACGGCCTGGTTAATATGAATATGAACTCTAAAAATCTCATTCTTGAACAGTAGGAATACTACGAGGCTAGAGGATGCAAATTGCAGCAGTTGCCAGTAACCACTGGCCTCGCCACGGCCCTTTGGAGTGTTATAAGACTTTTCTTATTTTTTATTGGAACTACACCAGGAATTACACTCGGAATTATGTCAGTCCTGCGGCAATTTTCAAGAAGCCGCAAGTCCGTGATCCTGAAACTTTGACTGCTGACAAGAACTTGCTCGGAGCAGCAGTGTTATTAACAAGCCACCTTTCCGGCACCCCATCTGCACTGGAAGCCATCCCCAACTCATCACCTCCATCTGTCTCTCCGTACGACGGGGCGTGCACACCAGCAGGCTCCGGCCACGAGGTTCAGTTTGCTGCTGAGTTACTCATCAAACATCCCGTGCTGTGTGGACTCCTTACTCTCAGTACTGTGGGCTGCAGGCGACCAGTCTGTGAGCCTGACAGAAATGTACTTACCTCCTTTTATAATGAAGGCGCTTTAGGCAGTCATTGTGAGGCCTTGAGAATGAAGATATTTAAGCATGTGCCCAAAGAAATACATTCGGTACCGTGGGTGGCTCTCTGGGATTTATTACACCCCTCAGGGGAGGTGGGATCCCTCGATTTGATGTCATCCGGGCTTTGTTCTCTGCACAGTGTCCTCTGAAGGCTACCAGCTCTGGATTCTTGTTCCAGCTTTTAAAAGGCCTCTGAGGACTCATAAATTCAATGCTTCTGTATTAAAGCACAGGATATGCATGTGCCTACTGTTCTGTTCAGGTCCGGTCTTTTCCTGGCAAGACTCCACTTTCACTCTTGCTGCTGGTTACCGAATGGTATGCAAATGACTTACCACCCACTAGGGTTTTGTTGTTGTTGTTGTTGTTATTATTTGTTTATTTATCTTTTTTTTTTTTAATTAAACTGGCCCCGTAACTCCTACTTTGCTTCAGAATGGTGGGTTATCCACGTTACTCCTGAGAAATTTGATCTTCATCTTTTTAAAGTCTTAGCTTCCTTTCTGGGTAGAATGGGGAAATAGCGGGGGGTGTTTCTCACATTGTTAGCTTTCTCGGATTCCGTGCGCGGTTGTGATGTAGGGAAATCCCAATGACTGGCCACAGAACAGAATCGTACACAGATCCTAGAAGTCATATTTCCTTTGGGCTCGGTGCACGATGGAGCACATGGGCTGTAGAAAGCGAAGCCTTATGATGTAATTGGCAAGGGCAAGGCATGGATACTGTGGTAAAACTGTATTTCCACATCCAGCTTTGTCCCTTGCCAGCTATTTGGCCTTGAGTAAGTTAAATGACCTAAGCCTCAGTTCGGTCATCTGTAAAAAGAAGGAAATAGTGTCCAACTTTTAGGTAACTTTGGGATGTGGTAGTAATGAAACCAGATAGTACATATACAGGACTAGCACAGAACGTGGCAAATAGTAAATACTTAACTGTTAGGTTATACCACTATTATGACTGAGGACAGAATGTTCTTCTAAAAGCAAAGGAGAAAATTAAACCGAATGATTCTTTTCGATTTTCCTGTAGCCAAACTTTCTGCTTTATCATAGCCTACGATTTTTAACTCACGGGTGGAGAAACTGAAAGAGAAAATTAAAAGTGCTATTTGGTGATTACATTCTGGAGTTCTGCAATAGGACTCAACCACGAATTCAAGACTTTGGGTCCTCCAGATGTGTCTCTATCCATAAAACTGTATTTCCTTTGACTCGTATAGAACTGTGTACCCAGAGGGCACTCAATAAAAATAATGACAAAAATCAACCCATTGCTGCACACAGAAGTGAACTTGAAGATCGATTTCATATTATTTTTAGTGTTCTTCAAAGCACCCGGTTTCTTGGGGGAAAAGCAAGCCATATTGCTTGTAAGCTTTTATGTTTTCTTGTTTAACATCTGTCTTGGTCTCAGACTTTGCTACCCTCACTGTCATGTGGCAAACTGGTCTTTGAAATTAAATGTTATCAAACATACTAACTAGCTTATTTTGTGGAACCAGGGAGATAGCTAGCTTTAGATTGAGGCACCAAATGACACCTACCCATCACATACCACGACAAAGGTTAGTAAAAATGGTTCTTACACTAGAACATTGAAATCTTTAAGCCAAATGGCACACAAATGAGTCTAAGTAAAACTGGGAAAACATGAATAAGATGGGTTGAGTCCATCAATGACAATATCCTGATTGTAACCCTGGACTATAATTTTGCAAACTGTTACCATTGGGAAAGATTGGGGGAAGTATAGAGGAAAGATATTTCTGTATTATTTTTCACAACTGCATGTGAATCTACAATTATCTTAATAAAATGTTTAATTAAAAATATGGAAGATAGATATCTTCATAATGATTCATACTTACAAGGATTGTTTCTAACACACCTTTAATTGCTCATTGCTTTGTATACCATCTAAGTGAGATGTTTTCTACAATTGAACGATTTAGTTGGTCCACAGTCTTTAGATTTCATAGAAAAATGGAATGAAGTGGCTAAACTACTATAGCCTGTTTGTTCTTTCAAACAAACCTAGGAAATTGGAATAGTCCTTACTTTTGGACTTAAAAAAAAAATTGGCCAGAGGATAAACAGAATCCACAAAAGAAATTTGCGTGTAAAGCAGCACAGAAAGGCCTTCAAGAAAAGAGCATCTCTCATTGATCTATTTTTAAAATATATTGTGACAAAATCCAAAAGTTTCCATCTTTCGGTTCTGAAATGTATATAACCATTAGCAGCAGCAGACGTTACTCCTGCTGGGACCTTAAACATAGTTATTTTCTGATTGTCCTTTCTGACGCCTTAATGTCCCATGGCCTATGGTGTTTGTTTATTTTTTATGTCAGATTTTCTTAATATTTTTGCTAAAATCATTGGGTGCAGATTCATGTTTCTCATGGTAACAGTGATTTTAATCCACTCACGTGAGCATAAACAATTGTTATCAATACTAAAGATCCAAAATGACTCTAGATCACTAGAGGTGGTACACTTGAGTGTTAGCATGGCAGGAGTCAGTGACAATACACCTTTTTCTTTTAGACGTCAGTAGAGCCGTGCTGATTTTAGCCATGGGAAAGAGTGCGGAAGGGGAGGAAACCATGGCTTTCTAGCTGTGTTTCTGTAACTCAGGTATTTACAGCTGAGATAACTAATCCTCTTGGCTTTTCTTTGCTTTAGTGAAAACTACAACAACACATAATGTATAAGACCGGATCTGATCATGGTGGAGTGTTACTTATATTTGTTTCGAACTATGTTAAAGGAAAAGGAGGGAAAGATGCTTTATTTTGGTTACCTAGCAATTATTTCCACATCTACTCCCCGTTATCTCACACCCCCCCCAAAGACTGTAGAGATCAGTATGGACAGTAAGTTTTACATTTTCAATATTTCCAGATACCATTCAGTCCTTCAAAATCTGAAAATTGTGTTCAGAAACTCTGAAACATCTATCCCTTTAACTTAGGTTGTTAAATAATGAGTTATAGGGAAAGACATGGAACACACATCTTTTTCTCTGATTGTAACTCAGGTGCCTTGGGGATATGATTTCACAGACCTTTAAACTAAAAGCATTCATAGCGTCTTTGCCTACTTTCCCCACAATCTGCATGTTGGGTCTTTCATCATCCACTCTCAGATTTAGTTGGAAATCTCCCAAAGTGTAGCTCATATAACTCTCCTTGAAAGGCACCTGCCCAATCAACCACACTTGACTTCAAGGAAGTTTTGTGGAAACTAATTACAGTAGAATCATGATAATCCCCAAACTCTTAGGTAAGTAGGAGACCCTGTGGAAGTATGTGGTCATATTAACAGCTTATTTATGGAATGTGGTCTTTATTTTGGCAATGTTTTTAACGGTTTCACTGTACACTTTTAAGGCACATGAGTATGCATTTGCTGCTCATTACTCGCTGCAGTTCTGGGGCAAAGCTGGGTACAAAGAGTCTCTGAAGGACAAACCCGACCATTCATCTGTACACATGTACCATGCTGGCTGCTGTGTGTTGTAGAAAGAGGCTCTGCAGATTCTCCAATCGGAAGAAATAATGAGCTTAAAGCAACAGCTCCTCTGAAAACAGTTGGCAGTTAGATAATGATGGATATGCTACAAATTCCAGAGATATCAGCCAAGAGAGACGAACCATGCATACAAAGAAAGGAAGGCTAAAATCTATTACCTCTGTTTTAGGGGTGAAAACACAAGATGCTGTTCAGTATGGTGGTGACATTGTTTGAGGAACATTGTGCTACATAATAAACAGCACCGCATTCCAAAACAAATTTCTTCCTGAAGGAGGTTATTAAGAAAAAAAAAAAAAATGGATGTGATGGGAAGAGCTGCAAAGTGAAAGTTGAAATCCTGGCCTCAAGTTGAGGTTTTCAGCTGTGCTCTTTTACGGAAATAACTTCACAATCAGCAACTTGGACCTTTTTTGTAAGGGGCACATGGTCTGGTCAACTTAAGACTGTGTTGATGGACATCAATACCATCGATTAAAAAGTAAAAGTTCTGTCAAACAGTAGTTTGATCTTCATGACAGCAAACAGCCTGTTTGATGTTTTTATTGAATCAATTGATTTTTTTTTCGCTGAATTGATTGGTTGTTTTACTGTCATGTGGGCACTTCCTAAATCAACATGTGCCTCTGTAGAGGCGTTTTTAAAATCGCCTGAATTCATAGATGTGTCTAGAATTTTAGACTAACAGAATCTTATGAAATCCAAACTGCATCAGAATAAATGGCATCAATGCCGAGAAAGAGCTTTTTGTTTTTCCTTTTCCTAAAGTTGGATTTGAATTTCAGAATTCAAGCAACTCAGTGTTACAGACCGATAAAAGGTCATTTTTTTTCTTATCTCTTTTAAGTATGTACTTTGGATGTTGACTGAGTTGTTAGAGAATACGCTATCAATAAAGGGAAATTGATTTGTAATAGATTTTTAAGGATAAAGAAAAAGGAAATAGATCCTTATGCTGCCACATCTCTTTAATAGATAAACTGACACATTAGCCAGGTTTTCCTGCCTTTCAAGGGAGGTATCTACTATTCACTGTGGTCAAGATTTTATAAATGCCCAGTGGGTCCTGCAAAATGTCATTGTTTCTCTAATATATTTAGATTTACCAATAGGCTTTCGTTTTAACAGTGGAGGGTAAGCACAAAGATAAAGTCTGCTATATTCTGCCATGAAAGAGATGCATTGGCTCTTTTACTCTGCATATGGTGGGAGAAAGCGGTTGCAGATTTGTTTTATCTGTTCTGGTTTCAATGCAACATATTAAACACCACATCTCAAAGAAAAGAGATTGATGCCACTTGTATAATCAGCGTGTCTTGTCTCCCACAGGGGCTGCAGTAGGATCTCTTTATAAGGTGGACTGTGATGACCCTGTAGGGTCAGTTTATAATGGCTCTGACCTATCCACTTTCAACACACTTTGGGGTTATTCAAAACTCCAAATTCACTTAATAATGAGATTCTACCTATTCGGTGCATCCCTTCCTTTGACACTAACTAACCAAAGTGTGCCTCTAGATTTTCTTCTGTTGTCCGTCCATCCATCCATCTATCCATCCATCCATTCACCGTCTTTCAGCCCTCAGATCCTCTTCAAGACATCTGACTTACAGCAAATACCTTTGATTCCTACTTGATTGATCACAGTTATCTGACACAAGTTTTCCTACTTCCTGTCTTATGCAAACTTCCAAAATACCTTTGTTCTTGTATCCTTCTTATCACCCCAATAAGTCCATATATTTTTAGCTCTTTTTTCTTTGCATCCTATCATGTAAGGACAATTTAATGAGCCAGAGCTTTCCTTTTCCTCTTATGTATCTGTGCTTTGTAATTATTTCCTGATTCTTCTGAATGAGCATTGATTTCTAGTAGCTCTATCACCACTGCCCACAAATATTTTTATGTCTTCCCTAACAAAAGGAAACGATGTCTCCAGCTCATAGTACTCTTCAGAGTTACTACACTTTTACTGCCAAGTTTCTCCAGAGAGCAATTTACAATTCCAGCCATCATTCCCTCACCATCCCTTCACTGACAGTCTGGCTTCCAGCCTCATCACTTTACAGGAACTCCTTTTCCCAAGGTCACCAGTGTCTTCCTAATTGCCAAATCCAACAGTGTGTTATCAGTCCTAATTCCTGAAATCACTGTAGCATTAAACACTTACTTGACTTCTTTGACTCTTGCCTACATTTTTTTTTTTTGTCCCTCAGAGAACTTGCACATTCTCATGGCTTCAATTTTAAGCATCAGGGATGGATGGAAAAGGAGCTTTGATATCAGAAAGATATCCATTTTAATTCTCGATGGTTCTCCCATTTATTAGCTATATGATCTTGGATACAGTTTTTACCTCTTGTAACCTAAGTTTATGCCTCTAAAAAGTAGAGCTAATAACGTTTTTGCATGGGATAAATAGGATTAAGTAAAAACGAGCAGCATACAGTGGATGCTTAACAAATGTTCGTGTCCTTGATTTTCCTGAATGATTTTCTGGACTTCCTGCTAAGTTTCAGTCATATAGTCTCCTTAGTTGCTTACTTCTACTGGATGCTCCCAGTACCCCCTCAGTTGTCCATATTTAAGCACACACATCGTTTTTCCTCTCATGACCATCACCCCAAACTTCCTCTTCTAAAATTCTTTGTTTCAGAGTCACCATGGCCTTCACAAAGGCCAGTGACAGCTGCCTGGGTTCACTTGGGAAGCTCTTGACTGCTGATCCTCAGAAGAGTCCATGGCCAAGTTCTTCTGAGGAATCTCCATATCTGTGGCTGCTAGTATTTCTCTTGATGAAATTCTAACTCTATGTTATATGAAAATATAACAAGAAATTGCTTGGTAAGCTGGCTTGCTCCTGACTTCTACCCTTGACTTTCTCTTCTGGGCCCAAGAGAGAATCTGGGTCCTGGTTTGGGTCCATTCTTGGCTCTCTCCTCAGCTCTCTCTGGTTTTGCTGCTTTCCCTAGAGGTTGATAAGCAAATTCATGGTTGCCCAGGCCACCTAAGTTGCCTCCCTAGATAGCTTTCTATTGCTCTCCCCTTTAGGGTGTGACAAGTGATGTCATCACTTTCAGCCTCTCAACCTGGAGCACTTGAATTAGGTTTTCACTTTTATTCCCCTCCTTTCTCTCTAGGACAACTCCCTGATCCATTCAACCCTAAGTAACTGTAACTTTGCAAAGCTTCATACATGCATCTTTTCTTTTATTATTTATACGAATAGAATAATAATGTCACTTAATAATGTTCTTACAGCAACAACAACAGGTAAGATTTGTTGAGAGCCTATGGTGTGCTAGCCATTTTGGCAAGACTTTACAAGCTTCGTCTGTTTTAAAAGAGAAAATTGAGGCTTAAGGTCATAGTAAGTACTGGAGCTAGGGATTTAGCTCAGATTTGTCAGCTCCCAAACCCATGTTCTTATTCACTGTTGTACTTTCTCTGAAACGATCGCATTTCCTTGATAGAAGCATTTATGTGTTTTTCATAAGTATTTTTCAAACTGCGTATCTTTCTAACCACACATTTTGTGAAATTGCACTGAACAAGCGATTTCAGGGAATTAGAAATAACTTGTAAATAAATTATTACTTTAGTAAAGATTCACCCAGTATTAGCCAGAAAAAAGAACAGCCCCAATACCGAGAGAAACCAGGAGAGGGGAATAGTGTGATAGCACAGAGAAAGGAAATGTTGACAATTTACTCTCCAGTGATGTCAACTTGTTCATCAGTGGAGGCATTCTCTGGTTGGGAAGAAATAAAAGGGAGTGTCCTTGGAAAGAGTCAAAACTGAAACAAAGCAAATGGTGTCAGGCAATAGGAAGTCAATGGAGAGGAGCAGTGGTGTGGTTTAGGAGAACAGTTTCCTGCTTGAAATATTTCCCATTAGCATGAAGCCCTTGAACATGTGCACTGTAATGTCAAGACATTTGTATGGAAATTTTAGCACTCTTTGTGCATAGTCTGAGACAGCACTGGACTTGCGATCTGAACACTGAATTTTCTTCCTACCTCTACCACCAAACAGCTGCTTGACCTTGGACGGATCTCCCAACCGTCTTGGTCCTGAGTTTTCTCATCTTTAAAATCCCTGGAGTTGGACTGTGTGGGCTGTAAAGCTCTCCCCTGTTTTAGCAAGTGGTATTCCACCTGCTCAAAACGTGGTGAGGACTTAGAGCTTAGGTTTGTGGACCACCACCCCTGCGACCCAATTACTAATTCCATATGGATGTCACAGGTTGCTCTGCTCACTCGGATTGTGGAGGAAATTTAAAATCTTGATAAGAGAGTCCCCACATGGGGGATAAGCACACGACCTCAGAGGTTACACACCTTTTGTAAAGTACCAGAGTGTGTTAGCACTCAGCTCTGCCAGCAAGATCCCTTTCTAATTCTTGAGTCAAGCCCTCTTCTGCCCCTGGGTGCATCCACTTCATCGCAACTGCTGCATATAACTTCGGTTGGCCTGTGGCCTGGGAGGGTCTGTGCAACCGCAATGTGCAGGAACAATTACAACCGAACAAGGGAATAATTTGGTCAGTAGTTTAGTATCTCAAGATCTAAAGAATGATCACCTTCCGTTAGACTAGTAGACCCAAATTGCCCTTTTTATTGCTTCGCTAAAACACACCACTTTGCCCAGTTCATTTATTGACTTTTTCATCTCAAGCACAAATTCTTACCTAGGTGGAAGTTAAAGGCCCACAACACACTAATTGTAAAAGCAAAGAGTGCCAATTCAACAGAATTCCAAAACCATGGGAAATGCCTGTGA
This sequence comes from Lynx canadensis, assembly GCF_007474595.2. Taxonomy (NCBI): domain Eukaryota; kingdom Metazoa; phylum Chordata; class Mammalia; order Carnivora; family Felidae; genus Lynx; species Lynx canadensis. The sequence continues at coordinate 152,264,213 of NC_044310.1, read as the reverse complement.
ACTTGACAACTCTTGTGTAAATGAAGCTTGAAAATGATTTTTTTTTTTTAAAAGAGGCCTTGGGTATTCCTCAAAAAAACTACCTCTCTGTTACAAGGGCGCGTTTACCTATGGAAAATGACAGAAGCACTTGGTGTTAGTTGCAGTAAAGAGTAGGAAACACCGAGGTTGCTTTTTGGGAAATAACAAAAAACCAGCTGCTAAGATTTGATTTAAATCACACCCCCAAAATACCACCCTAGCGTCCAGAAACATACATCATCTGCATAAAGAATCTAACCCTCCCCACCCCCATCCCCACCCCCACCACTGTTCTGCTTTGCAGGAAGCGAGCAAGAGTTAAAACACAAGAGCAATTTTTAGAGGAAACCTTACGACTAGCAATCAGTGCTAATAAGATTCTTTTCCTCTTGCAAGATTCACAGAAAGCCCTAGATCCATGCCGAGCACATTCAAAGGCAAGGGACTAAGAGCTCCTCTCACAGGTTCATTATCATTCTCAGGTTATCCCAAGCCAAGTGAATCAGGAAAGCAAATGAATTAGTGAGAATTACGGAGCCTCTGTGGTCTGAACCCACTCCAAATCTCGGTGAAGATGAAAGGTAGACGCTGATGTCTTATGTCCCAAGGTTCTCAGGATTGGAGCCCCAGCGCCTAGCTGTTCCTCGAGAGCCTTGCAGAAATGTGCAGGCAGTTAATGTTGCCTAACGTCTTCTGACCGTGGGTTCAGCCATGTGGGAAAAGTTTTACGAGGCTGCAAAACCAAACCCCCTTTCACTCACAATTAATTACAGAAGACTTGCTATAGCACCTAGCTTTCAATGAGTCCAGCGTGGGCACTTTTCTTCTTATTTTGGTCACTTGCTAATAATCAAAGATACCAGGGTAATGCTTTATTATATGATGCTACCAAATGGGATTTTTGAAGGAAAAAAAATGTATAAAATATTTGAAGTGCTAAGTGGTAAGCTTCTTTGCAAGAGCTGCTTTGAGCTGAGGGGCAGGATTTAATTTGAACTAAAGTCTTGGAATTACAGAAGTTGTTGTTGTTGCTGTTGTTGTTTCTCTTGTTTTAAAGGCTCCTGGCAAACGGGGGTGGGCAGAATGGGGAGGTGGCATGAATTTGTGCTTGTGGTGGAGATACAGTGTTCCTTGGAGCATCTATGGAATTTAAACAAAACATGTAGTAAAGGTTTGGGAGTAGCAGTTTGTTTTCATTAAATACTTGTTACTGCTAATTATATTTGATCACTATAAAGAATACAGTTTAATTAAAGAAACACGGTGGTTAGAGAAATATTTGATTTCCAAAGGAGAACAATTTATCTTTTCATTAGTAAGTAGAGAAAAAAGTAATGGCGACTGTATGTTTTTCAGCATGTTATTGGTTTTTATGTAGAGGCTTTATTCCATTCATAGGGGAAAATCTTATATCTGTTCCTAAAATTGTGGTATGCTACTAACATCATATCATGTTGTTTTCATGCATGCTTCAATTTATTTAACATAAGTGATTATTTTAAAATGAAACATTTGGCAAATGATACAAAACAACATATTCTAACATCAATCTCAATAAATGTATCTTCTTTCTCTTTGGAGATAGTTTCCGTGTTAACTCTTTCAGTGAATGTTGAAAAGTACTGTGACGTTAACGTTTTCCCTAATCAACATATGGTTTTCATTTTCATTTTGCAAGGTAATATTTCAGCAGTGGTCTGGAGGAAATTAATGGAAAATGAAGGCGGATAACTATCCTTGTAACTAAAGCTTAGTATTCATGTTGCTTGTATATCATTGCATATAATAATTCTTTTAAGCAGTCACAAAATTTAGAAATTTTGACTTGTAGAAATGTATCCTCTCTACATCAGTTGTGTTTGAGTGAACGCCCATGAGTTCTGCAAGTGTAATGGACAAGGGCATATCTTAGTGTAACTGTTATAATCTTAGGAAAAAGGATGATTCAAATATTGTGTTTATGGTATGTAAATGTCAGGGAGGACTCAGACTTAGGACAAGAGAAGTCCCTTTCTTTGTGATCTGCATACCAGAAATGGCATTGGAAAATAAGTACATTTAGAGGTTTGTGTCACGTTTTTAAAGGAAGTGATTTTCGCCTTACCATCTTGAATATATTGCCTGTAAATTTTGGACAATATTTTGTTTGTGAACTCTTTAGATGGTCTGCTGATTTTAACCATTTTTTTTTGTTATAACTCTCAAACACCACTAAGTTTACATATTAATGTGTTTGGATAATTATACTTTTCAAAACTTTTTCTTTTATCTCACAGGGAAAGGTGACCCTAAAAATTCATATTTAAAAGTACAGTGTAGATGTGTTTGAAGCTTCACAGCTATTTTTTCTTTTTACATTGTCATTCAAATGTGTAATTTCTCCTTAGCATATACAAAAATTGCATTGAACACAAGAGAACATAAAACATAAGCTCCTGATTCTCTCCAGGTAGAAGAGACATAGTCTCATTTTTGCTTTTGTGTTGCATATTCTGCTGTTGTCGCCGTTGTTATTTCCTACCATTACCACCTCCTTTCCAAGGAGAAGTTTTTCCTCTCTTTTTTGTAAAACTGAAATAATTTGACACTTCTGGGTAGAGGAGGAAAACAAACTTCCAGCTTTTGATAAATTACATGAATGCCTGTGAAAACCTGCATGTTCAAAACTGCTAAATCTGTAAGCAATTTCACACTGAAATCAGCTTTTTACTAGATCTCTGAATAAAGCACAGGAAAGCAATTAGAGCAGTTTGGTATACAATGAACAGCCTAGAGAGCCGCACTCTGCACGCTTCCATCAAAGCAGAAACACACCTTTGTTAATAGAAATATTATTTAAAATGCCGTGGACGGGCGGCAGCCCGCAGCAGACGCAAGGGCTCCTGCGTTAGCACAGAGGCCTGCTCTGCCCTCGCGCTGCCCACAAATGACCAGGGAAATCCCAGAGGTGCTCTTGAATTTCTGCATTCTCATTTCTTCGGCTGTAAAATATCTGTCACTCACATCCCACACTGGCCAAAGTGACACCTGCCAGTCTCAAGAACAAGGACAAATTATTGTCCGTCTGCCAACCGCGTCTCGGCAATGAGAGCAGAGCAGTGGTAGGCACGTGCATCTAATGGTGTATTGTTAAAGTCCGTAATCTGGTTTTTTTGGTGTTTCTTTCAAGGAGGTTGAGTTTCAGCATATTGTTGTTTAACATTCAGAACCTGGGTTTTTGCAGTCCGCTGTGCATCGTGACGACTCATTTAAGAATATTTACAAACAGGTGGCAAAATATATATCGAATAAGCTCAGGCATCACTGTGCAGGCAATATGATGTTATTGTCACGACAGACCCGTGGCATTCGTTATCCTTGGAATACTCCTAGGATCCTTTCAGGGCCAAAATCCAAAAGCATTTCCTCAGACCCACAATTCTGACCTAAAAGTTTTGTGGTGTGTGTGTGTGTGTGTGTGTGTGTGACACAGTGAGAGAGAGAGAGAGAGAGAGAGATCTGTCATCATGTCATATGAAGTTATGCAACATTCTATCCCTTGTTGATGAAATGCAACATGACAGAATGTAATGTAATGTAACGTATCAAAAATGTAAATAATATACTTTGCGGGATGAGATATCGGCTGTCAATTCCTATAGTAGGGCTCTGAACTGAACTTACTGAGGCGGACAGAAGCTCGGTGAACGCCAAACTGGCCGTGGTGTTTGAGAACCAGCACATACCACAGTTCACTGATTTCCCCAATTACTTTGGGGTAGTTTGGCACGTATAGAAATGTTCAACAAAAGTTCTCTTGTTGGACACTTCTGGGAAGTAATTTGATTGTTAATTACAAACGCTCAGGGTGATTGCTCTGCATAATTGTTTTACTCCTTCAGTCCTCCGTGAGAAGCTTATCTGCCGAAGGTTTATTTTTAGATCTTTGAATTTTTAACGTTTATGTCACACTGATGCAACATGAGTGACCTCTCCAGATAAAAATCCTTTAAAAATCTGTGAGAGGTACAAGTGGGGAGACAGTAGGACCACATGCATTTTATCACCGATAGCATCTGTAATCACAGAACACACACACGCACACACACACACACACACATTTCAAAATTCTGTGCCATTTGAGAAATAACTTCAGCTATATGCTCTAAATGGCTTGAAAATCATAAAGAGTAAAAGGCACATCTCAGAATTAAACCGAATGCATTCCAGATACTATTCCTTTTTATTACCGAGCTGTGGTCTTGACTCTTAACAATAGACAACACAAAACAAGTCCGCATTGCTTGAAAGGTGAGTGGGCAGAGGCTCATCTGATACTGCATTCCTGAGAATGGAACCTTTTATTTGCTGTCATAGTGATGACTTTTAATTGTCCTAATAAATAAGCTTTTAAAAAGCTTCTAAAATGTTCTCTAATAACATACTTTGGTCTTTAGCCATAGAAATGCAGAAATAATTAGAAGTGGCATTTTGTGCACTGCCTTCTGGACTGGGCTGAAGGTGAAGGAGAAAGTCTCATGCTATCCTTGTCAGCTGCAAGGGTAATTACTGCTGGCTGAAATTACTCAACATTTGTTTATAAGCTCCCCAGAGCACGCTGTAAATAGATTGTCTGTTATAGTCCAATCACATTAAAACACTGCTCCTTGCAAACTGCTACCTCCTGTTTTCTGTAAGCTAGACACAGAGAGCCCGCTGCTCACTTATTGAGCACCGAGCAGGGAAGAGCTATGTGTAATGTGATTGTTTTCATTAGATTCTTCTCTGTCCAAGATCACATTTGGCGTTTGCAGAGTCTGAATGCTAGTGGGGTCCATTACGTTCATTAGGACCCTTTTATTTGCTTTAGGGAGGATGGATATCTTTATTACGGGATATGTATGTCACAGTTTGGAAAGAAATTTAAAACAGTACAGAAGAGTGACCACATACACTTCCTTCCACACTTAGGGTTTGTTTATCTATATTGAGTTTTAGGAAGTTCATAGCATTTACTGGTTACACCAGTTTGATTTCATTTAGCACGTACTTATGGAGTCCTTGCTATATGCCTAACATGGGGCTAGGTACTGTGAAGATAAATATTTATTGTTTTTAAGGAGACTTAAATATAGCCAGGGAAAACTGACTTAGATGCATGATAAAGTTAAAGACTAATAAGATATGCGATAAAATACAGATTTGAAATACAATATGCACCAACACGAACATGCAAAGGCTACATATGGGTGATCAGCAAGTTTTTGTGTTTAGAGAGCAAATCGAATTTACTGTTTCGTAAAGGTAATAAGGCTTTATGAATTAAATTAATTGTGTCCCCTTCAAAAGGCACCAGAGACAACCCAAAGAGTAGTTAGCTCAGCTTTTTGCTGAACCTTGCTTCCCATTTATTATTTCACATGAGAGAGATTTGACTGGACCTTTAGGCTGGCTGTCCTAAAATGTTTTGAATACAGAAGAGAACAGGAAATTAAAAGCAGCTCAACAGAAAAACCCTGGATATTCACTGAACCAAATCCTAGAATAGTCCAAGTTTGGTCTCTAATTGGTTAGTAAATAAGTTTAGCTATTTTGTTTTTGTTCGTGTTGGGAAAAGAATTGGGAATCATTCCTGAGTTGTTTCCATTTATCATTGACCAAGATTTCCAAAACCTGGGTGATTATGTCAGTTTCATAACTGGGTGTCAGCAGTTTCAAATTAAAAAACAAAAAACAAAAAACAAACAAACAAAAAACACATTATAAACCTGTTTTGAAAACGGAGAGATATTGGATTATTGATTATGACTGGGTGTCAGCAGTTTCAAATTTAAAAACAAACAAACAAACAACACATTATAAACCTGTTTTGAAAAGAGAGAGATATTGGAAGAAAAACATTGCAGAGAAGAGATGTTACTCGGTAAATGGCAGGCACAGGAATAAGAAATACAAATTGAATTTATATTCAGATCTGAGACACAAAAGGACTAGCTGTGAATTGGAAGAAAAATGGGCATAATCTTACTTTCCAGGAAATCTTTAAATATTTAGCCTTTCCCTTCTTCTACACCATTCCAAAGTTTTCTCAGGGAAATTATCCTTCTTTTTCATCTAATCTGGAATTGATATGGGGTTTTGGAAAACTATCATTTCCTATTATGTATACCAATGTCACTGGAAAGCAGTTCAAGAGGTAGAGACATTTGGGTATCAGAAACGATGATTCAATTAGATTTTACGGTAATTCCCAGAAGTATTGTATTCTAGGGTTTAGTGCAGAAAAGAGCAGCAAATGCAGATCAGATTTGGGGTAGGCACGTATATTGCCATGGAAAGCCAGTGATACTTTACATAGAAAACTAAATGAACGTAAGGATGCCAGTGGTGTGTCCATTTCAGAATGTTTGGCTAAATTTATTTTCAAGAGAAAACTAAAGCCAAATAAAATTGTCCTTTAGGGCTGGCACACATTGTCTTAAAATAGACCGAATCCATTTGTAATCTATATAACATTTTTATATGCTCCCCATTACTCACTTTATGCCATTAGCAAAGCACTGAATCTTTAAAGAGAAACTTCCTACAGCTAAAAAAGACATTAAGGGGGAAAAATGCTGGGAGCCATAGTGACAGGTACAACTAAGCTTGTATCCTTCGGTTCCCTGGAAACCAGTCAAACACTATCTCATCTTGCAATGGTTGTGTCTGATCCTTTGCTTCAGACATCTTCCTAATAATGGCAACTGCAGAGGTGACTCTCTGCAAATAAGGGTTTGCAGCCACTGGGCATCCATCACATTTCTCCAGAGCAACATTAGACCACCCTAATGGGTACTACCGTCTTCATTATGATATTAATTCTCTAAATTTCCAAAGTGATTTCATTTGTAATATGACAAAGGCTGGCCGCTCAGGAGACAAACTGTTTTCATCCCCCTCCTGCATGCTCACAAAGGCTTGCTCTCTTTAGTCTTTGGGGGAAAAGGAATTTGATAGCATCAGATCTCTTGTGATACACAAGGCTGGCTAACAGCTACACCACCTGCCAGCACTTGATGCCTGCCCATCCAGCCCGAAGCTTTCTAAAGCAGTGGTTGATGAGTGGAACGTGGATGTTGGTTTGGAAAGAAACTATGTAGAGAGAAAACAGCGGCAGAATAAAAAACTCGTCATGGAAGCTGAGTGGGATTTGAGGGTAACACTGGGGTCAGAGAGAGGCTGGAAACAGAATCTGTTGCGATAGGGCTAGTTTGGGAGATGCTATCTCACATCGTGCTTTTTCTCCCTCCTACCCTGGGTCTTTGCTGTGGCTACAAATTCCACCACTGCCAACTGAAAACAACCTCCAAAATATGGTAATTCATTTTTCTTTCAATATGCTAGCCCCTATGGACTTTAATTCAATCTACCCACATCAAAATTAGCTTATCTTCTACAATGTTTACTAGATATAAAACTTAACACTTCAAAAAAATCCCGTCTCAATCAATATTGAGGATTTTCCACTCACCGATGATCATTGTTTCTAACTGAATTAGCATCATGGATAGATGTCTGAATTGAGTGACCCAAAGCTAAATTTTTGAGAAGCCCAGCATTGGTCAAACTACGGAAGCAGATTAAATTTTTCTCTGCTTTCTCCTCCTTTCCTTCTTCTAGAAGCTTCTTGCTCTTACTTCTTGTTTCTTACTTCTTACCACTGACGCCTATTATGTTTAAAGAAATTCTTATTAGAAAATTCTAAAAAATGTTATTATTTTTGAGTAAAGCATGGACTAATTAGCAGTTTACTCTTTGACCCCAGTACTCTAATCAGAGGTGGCACATTTTAGTGGTAAACATCAGCAAAAGCTGAGTTTTGTTCCATCAGCGAATTTTATAATTCTGTCAAAGTGAATGAGAGAAATTACCTGGCTTCAAGGTCTTCAATTTCAAAGTGAAGGAACTGGGCCTTGCCTTTGCCACCACCCGTGCTGCCCAGCCATGGTCAATCCCACCGTGCTCTTAGACGTCCTGGACAGTGACCCCTTGGGCAGAGTCTCCTAGCTGTTTCCAAAGTTCCAAAGACGGCAGAGAACTTTTGTGCACCGAGCACTGGGAAGAAAAGATTGGGTTATAAAGCTTCCTGCTTTCACAGGATTATTCTGGGATTTATGTGCCAGGGTGGTGACCTCACACACCCTAAGAGCCCTGGTGGCAAGTCTACCTATGGGGAGAAATTTGATGATGAGAATTTCATCCTGAAGCACACGGGTCCTGGCACCTTGTCCATGGCAAATGCTGGACCCGATAAAAATGGTTCCCAATTTTTCATCTGCCAGGACTGAGTGGTTGGAGGGCAAGCACGTGGCCTTTGGTAAGGTGTAAGACAGTGTGGATATTAAGGAAGCCATGGAACGCTTTGGGTCCAGGAATGGCAAGACCAGCAAGATCACCAGGGCTGACTGTGGACAAATTTAATAAATTTAACTTGTGTTTTATGTTAACTACCAGACCGTTCCTTCTACAGCTCAGGAGACCACCCCTCCCCCCCCCATCCGCTCAAAATATCCTATAATCTTTGTGCTGTTGCTGGAGTTCTATGGGTTCCATATTTTCCTTACTCCCCTCCACATCTACCTGGATTGCAGAGTTAAGTTTATGACTATGAAATAAAAACTAAGCAATGATAATAATAATAATAATAAAGTGGAGGAACTGGATTGTAGACTCCAATTTTACTATTTTCTATTATTTCATATTATATTTATATTAATACTTTAAATATCATTTTATATTATATCTGATTTTTTGTCCATATATGTTCAAACACCTGGTGCTATTGCAGGATACAGTTAGGCCATATCTCATCATCACAAATGTGAATTGAATATTCATATCATTGATCTACAATTTCAGGATATTTGCCATAACTCAGAATCTTCAAGACATTATCATTTACAAAACAACTGTAAAGCTTTTATACTTGAGTAGATTTCCTTTAGATTTTATTATTAATGGAATCTAATCATATGCATTATATACATCGCTTTTAGAAATATCAAAATATAAATGTACAGATTTTTAACAAAGTAAAGCAATTATTTCAGTAAAGCAATTATTGCCTCTTTCCCCAAACCACAAATACTTAAAAAAAATTATTTGGAGCAAAAGAACATTATTGAATATTTCATCTCTCGTCCATCCTATTTTTCAATTTAAGAGCCTGTCTTACGAATTTCTTAAAGTTGTTGCTTGTTTGGTTTTAAAAATATATATTCAAACTAAGCTTTGTTTTTTAATCTAAACTTTTGTAAATGTCACATTTTCCCTTTAGAAGTTGAGAGTTGGCTATTTCTTCTTATAGTTTAATTTCTAGAATAAGTCATATCTCAAGTTGTAATGTTCTGCTTGGTACAGAAGATAAGGGTATGCCCTAAAACTTAACATGAATCTTATGAATGTTTGTAAAGTTTGTGTTTAGACTATTCCCAAATTAGCAATGTCTGATTTCAAATGGCTCTTACATTCAACTGCCAGGCACTTCCAATTGCACTGCTGATAGAACTGCACAGAATCCTGTTCCCTTCCTAGTCTCTTCTGCAGCACTTGAATGTCAGAATCCCTTGCCATGACTGTAGCATAAAACCTCATGGCCTGATGTGTTGGGCAGGGAGCAGCATGGCGATTCCTGATACCGCTGGAGGCTTTTCACTGTGAGAGATATCTTCCTTAGGTCCCAAAACAAAAGAGCTGAGTTACTGTTGAATCATCAGAATTTTATTGACAGCCCACTATGTACAAACTAGCCCTTCCCCTCCAAATGTCCTCCTCAGAACATAGTGTTTCACTTTCTTCAAATGTTTGGGATTGTATGGGTCCATAACCTGTACCTAAGGCATAAGGCCTTTGCTGTGGGATTAGTTCTGGATGGATGATATTTACCGCAACCTAAATAAAATATAAACAAATATAGGATTATTGAGTCTCTGACCTCTGACTGAAACTCTAAATTAAATCTAGTTCTTTGAGTTAAGGTTTATTTCTTAATTGTATTTTCATTATCTATGCTTAGGATTTAGTAGGGCCTCAATATATGTTGGTTGAACTAAGCTGAACCTACGCCAAGATCCACAGCTGGTACATTTCCTTTAGTTTACAATATAGAAATTCAAACTCATGGCTTGGACAATTTGTGTCACTAATGGGGACTGTGCAAAGAGTAATAACCTGCTATTATGTTGATAGTACAATATAGCATATTTCAGTAACATCTTGTATGGTGGTAAGAATTTTTAGTAATCAATAACTTAATTTTAGGCTAAGCAAAACAAGTGCCTAAATTATTTTAGGTTACTCTTGAAAATCAAACTAACTTGAACTATTTAAAATTACTTCTATATTGCTATTTTTATAACTGACTCTCAGCTAATATATTTCAAGATATTATTTCTTAGAAATGTTTTTCACTTAAAAATAAAATGAGCAAAGAAATCATTGATGGCTGTTCTTGTAGTGGTAAAATGATGAATAAACATACACAAGCTGGGGATCAGACTGGATTGATTAATCCAATGATTTCACATAAACCTAGCCAGCTGGCAGATATTTAGTTTCCTATTTTCTATGATTGCCATCTGCAAAGATCCAGAACAGGGTTGAGACTCTACCCTAATGAGTGTTGAATCCTAGATCTCCTCCTTCTAATCCAACAGGTCCCACTGATGCCTTTTTAAAGCATTGAAGGTCCTAAATTAATCTAGCTCTTCCCAATCACGAACCAGGGCTCAGGGTGTTTGGCTCAGAGAGTTACAGCCGTGTTAGTATTGAGGAAAACAGCCTTCCTGATAGAACATGCTCTCACATTCCTGTAGTCACGGAGGGCAAGGCTTGGTGGACACACTAAAAAAATGTTGAGCTCTTTACAGTCATTGGGGATTAGTCCATAACCTGAAAAATAACAAGTATCATAGTAGTATTTATTTATTTATTTATTTATTTATTTATTTAAATTCACTAGTAGAGGGGCGCCTGGGTGGCGCAGTCGGTTAAGCGTCCGACTTCAGGCGGGTCACGATCTCGCGGTCCATGAGTTCGAGCCCCACGTCAGGCTCTGGGCTGATGGCTCAGAGCCTGGAGCCTGTTTCCGATTCTGTGTCTCCCTCTCTCTCTGCCCTTCCCCCATTCATGCTCTGTCTCTCTCTGTCCCAAAAATAAATAAACGTTGAAAAAAAAATTAAAAAAAAAATAAATAAATTCACTAGTAGAATGTGGTATGTAGGGAATAAGGGTACTAGTTTACAAATTAAGAACCATAAATTCAGGTTCCAGCTTGACCAAATCAATGGCTCCTTGTCCTTGGACAAGCCATGTACTCCCTAGTGTTTTAGCTTTCTTAATGGCCAAAAGGAAATTGAACACCTGAGGCTCACGGTTTGTGAGATGAAGTCCCTGTGCTCATAGCACAGAGTCCACTTGGGATTCTCTCTCTTCCTCTCTGCCCCACCTCCACAACTGCACACACACACACACACACACACGTTCGTTCTCTCTCTCAAAAATAAATAAATAAAAACTTTAAAAAAACAAAAGAGGACATTGATGAAGATAATCTCTTAAATCTCTTAAACGTTCTAAAATAATTGCTATTTTTAAAAAACAAAAATTCTACTTCCTTAATTATTAATTTACAATGATTACTTTATTTTTTGAGAGTATATAGAATGTTTATTTATTGTATTATTTTTAATAATACTCACAAAGGAAATATATCATTTTTGAAGTCTATTTGTCTACCCTGAAATCAATATCACTGTGTCTTGATGTTTATTTTTGAGAGAGACAGAGCGTGAGCAAGGGAGGGGCAGAGAAAGAGGGAGACACAGATTCTGAAGTGAGCTCCAGGTTCTGTGCCTTTCTTATACCTTCAATATTTTTCAGCACAGAGCCTGATGTGGGGCTCGAACTTACAAGCCGTGAGTGAGATCATGACCTGAGCTGAAGTCACACGCTTAACCGACTGAGCCACCCAGGCGCCCCCATCATTTTTTAACATCATCGTGCCATTGTCTGTTAGTCATTATTGTTACTGTTCAAAGTAACCTTGGGAGTTTTGGTAAAAGGGTTTTCTATAAGTAGCTTTTTTTCAATAGACGTTTTCCTCCAGATTAGCTAAATTCTATTGGCATTGTTTCAGTTATAGCAGAAGCATCGAGTCAAGTTGCAATCTTGAAAGAAGTGTTTGGAAAGTACTGATTTATTTTCTACTCGGTTTCAAAAAAAAACAAGTACAGAAATTATGACGAAATTAAGCATAAAACCGCTATCAGTTTTCTTCGATCCTCAGCTAAGACAACCAAAAAGTATGCTAGAGGTACAAGCTCTCACATGTTTACGTAAAGATAGAGCTTTCTCTAAGAGGAGATCTGTGTTTGCTTGGAAAGCTCTTGTCCCGAATATCTGCGTGTTTATCACTTCATTCAGGTGTGTGCTAAGATGTCACCTCATCAGAGAGAACATTCCTGGTCCCCTGTAGAAAGTAGCATCCCCTGTGGTGCTTGAGTTCCTTCCTTTTCATTTTTCTCTACATAATACTTGTCATCACTTGAATGTACTTATTTGTTGTCAACGTCCCCTCTCGTCGCCACTGAGCTGGAATAGAAGCTCTGTGAGAGCAGGCACGATGTATCGCCAGCAGGCACTACCTTGTCACCAGTGCCCAGGACAGAACTTGGCATTTAGAAGCAGCTGAACAAACAATGAATGAATGCCTGAAAAAAACTTAGTGCTACACCAAACCAGTCAAGTGAAGGATAGACCAGTGTGGAGTAAAGAATAGCATGCAATAAATAATATTCCTTGCATCAGGGGGAAGTCCAAGCTCTAAGCTAGAGCTTACCAGCTCAAATGTCTACAAGGATCCATAAGTTAATTGTAAATACGTGGGTAAACACAATAGGGAGCGGTAAGAACAGTTGCAAACTGGATAATGTATTCAGACCTAAAGATACCCGCACATTTCGAACACCTGGAAGCCAAAGTGAAACAGCAGTGTGCTATATTTGGTCCACAGGCCATGTGCTTGTAATGTGTGCCAGGTAACCGTTGTGGAATGGTGCAGGTAAGAATGGCCTTGTGCTCTCTTACGAAGGAGGAGAAATGTAAAGCAAAATAAATAAAACTTCAAACGGAAGCTACCTGTACATTTGAATAGCTATTGATGTAGAAGGTCACCAAGAAACAGAACTTGAGCTCCTGGCTATTGAGCCTGATGGTAACATCAGAGTGTTTATCAATAATTAACTTGATATTTCTGGGGGAGTGATGTTTAATGTGATTCTAAGTGTTCGATATAAATCAATATTTTTCAAGCTATACGTCCCTTGCTTCTAGAGCAAAGCTCCTTTATCTGCAATCGGATTCCTTTCAGGAAGTCAGATCGTTACTGATATCATATTTCTGACATTTCTTTTTAAAGCAGAAATGACAAACTTGCATATTCTAATTGCCCTCTAGTCTTTCATTTGCATAGTACTATTTAAGGTTTCTTATACCTTCAAGAACCCTTTATCGAGAGTGTGTATTGAAAATAATACATGCAGGTGTACAGAATTTGAGTTACAGAAACGTTTTTGTTCCAAGAGACATACTTCATTCCAGAAAGCTGTGCTGACTTCAGGGTGCTTACCATACCATTTCAAGCTACAGTTAAAGCACTTTTAAACCTAGATTTTCTTCCACTTGTTTATAATTGTTCCAACTTCAGCTCATCAAGTAACAGTTGTTCAAGGTCTAGTTTGCTTTTTTCCCCTATCTAACTTAGCTTCAGATAAAGCCAACAACACACACATATATATAAGGTATACCTATATATATACATATACATATATATGTGAATGTATGTATCACCTTAGGTACAAGAAGTACCTCTGCTTAGAGATATTTTGTGCTTCTTAGATCTTCCTAATATCTGCCACAATACTTAATATTAAAACTCAGCTTGCAAGTCAATGTGGAGGTAGCCTGCTCCCAGTCTTTTGCTGACTTCCAGGAACCGGTAGGAATCAGAGTCAGCAGGAGGGAGTTGGTTGCAGAATTCTCTTTCCTCTCTATTTACAATTTTTCTCCCTTGACCCTCATTCAGTTCTAGGGATGGAAAAGCCTATCTTCTTCAGCATTCCTAACTAAGCGATGAAGACAGTCAAGAAAGGTGGAGTCAGACCTGAATATATAAAGAGGCTGCAGATGTTCAGTTTAATTCATTAGACATTTATTGAAAGCCTCCAATGTTCTAGACCCTGTGTCTGGCTTCTGCTTCGGTCTAGCGGGGGAGATGACAGGCCTTCTGGGCACATTACATGCATAGTAGCACAAAGAACCACCAGGCAAGACATATAAATGCCATAATGGTGTGTTTGACCATTAGGCAGCCTTTTCTATTAGGTGTGTATCATCACATTATATTTCCCATTTTTTAATTAAAAAAACTTCATATTTTTAATAGCATATCCATCTTAAGTTCCAATTTAAATATTGACCAGTGGTCAAAAATACAAAAGAGTTTCTTTCCGGACATGCCAATCAAGAAGGGTGGGTTTTGTTGTATTCCTCAAGCTGTATTTGTCTGTGGGGAAAAGTAAATTCCAGGGGTAGCCTAGTTTCCCAGAGTTCAAACCTGGAAACTATTAACAGAAGTGCTGATCTTAGCTGTCCTGAGGGTGTTGGGAGAAAAGGGTGTATCTCAGTCCCTAAATATAGATTTACAGAGCTCCCATCAAACAGTGATGTTCTGCAGGAGCAAAGACAGGCAGCACATATCTCGGGAAACAAAATGAAGGTTGAAAGAAGTCATTGTGAACAGTGCATGTTTTCCATTATGCACCGCTGTGCACGTGACAAGTATATACGTAGCCAAAGTGAAAAACGCATGAGTGCCAAACTGGGCACACACTCCCCTCTCGACACAATTGAAGCAGAGCTTCTAATGCATCTGTGATTGTGGGTCAGTTGATATATACCTGGAGTCCTGTCAGGAGGAAATATGAATGTGCATAAAACTCTTAAATTTAGTGTTTGAGGTGGTTGGTATGAGCCATTCACCTTCCCTTTTCCCCTCCTCCTGGCTTCTCCTTTTCTCTTTTCTTCTCCCTCCGCCCTTTGTGAATTTATGATTCAGAAATTATTCAAACTGACTTCAAGCTCTGTCATTTCTTCATGGGTGTTTTATGCGTGTTCTTGGACTTTCATCTTGTCACTGGGTCTAGAAGCAGTGGTATATCATCACATTAGAACATTTTACTGTGTGGAATCTGTCCGCTTGGTTAAACCCAGGGTGGCAGAGCCACACCACCTTCTGAAATGATCCCCTGAATCTTCTCTGCAAACACTAAAGAGAGAAAAAAATTAGTTCCATAAGTTGAACAAATGCTACACTAAAAATAAAGGGCTACGTGGTTTGACACTGAAGCTTTTATCGATGATTTTATATAAATTGCTAAAATGTCAGTTTTGGGGTGCTCTTACACACAGCTGATGTAAAGGGAGGTTAAATACTACTTAATGGTTCTTATCTTGTCTTTTTCTGTAATGGTTACATACTCTACTTGTTCTATTCCCCGACTAACGACTACAACTTGCTGTGTGTCATTATAATATATATGTTGGCGTTTTTTAGTCTTTGCTGTGCAATCTCCAGAACCATACAACAGAAGGGCAATTATCTCATCCTAAATATATAGCCTTAGAAAGAACCTTGAGTATATACTTCTCTTTCTCTTTCTTCCTTTCTCTTTTTCTCTGTTTCCAAAATTTGCGTGTGCTTGTCTGGAGACAACCGAATTTTCTCAGTGAGAACAAGATGACGCTTAATCAGCTGGGTTCCTATCTGTGTTTAACTGCCTGTCTCTAGCATCGAATGGGAGGAGTTCTTGTAGTAGTTTACCAAAGTGGTTTGCATTATACATATACCTGTTAGAATCGTTGTATTAATAATATATGTCATCGACAACCTGTTACTTGAGTACGTTTTAGGATGTCTGTAGGAGACCATAACATAAATCTGAATTCTGGGCAAAACTATACAATCGCTTCTAAACTCTATTACGTGTAAGATTAAAACCTTGAAGGTTTACAATGACAGGTTCATGGTCAAGCGCACTGTACTTTTTATCCTGAAGGGACAAAAGACTTTGTGTCCTCTTAGGTCTTCATGAAAACTCTACCAGTGCTCTTCAGAAGAGCACACTGTGCTGGTGAGGTCTCTACCACTGTCAGGGTATCCTGTAGTGCTCTCCATCTGGATGGGATAGGGAAAAAATGGATACAAGAAATGGAGGGAAAAGTGTTTCGTTTTGTTTTGTGTCGGTTGTTTGTTTCAAGTCACCAGATGCTTATTTCTCTCCTCTCTCTCTCTTTCTCTGTGTTTAATTTTTATAGCTTTGTTATGATTAGTCTTTTGCAGCCATACCTGGGAGCTTACATGTTGAAAAATGAATCACATGAGTAATGTCTAAAAAGTCTAGAGAATTGTTTCCTGATGAAATGGCCACTTGTGGCAAGCTAGAATTTGCTCTGTGTTTGGAAAGATGCTACCGCTCACCTAGAAACGTTACTATCGACAGATCACCAGCCAGCCTTTCCATACAATGGAGTCATCCCTTGAAAATTTGAACGTAGATGGCTGCATTTCCCAGATTTATCTCCTAAGACTACACGAGTTTTTGAACCTCCAACAATGAAGGTTATAGAGTATCACCTGGGGGAGGGCTGCTTCAGAAAGAAAAATGCACAGCAATATTCTCAAGTACCCCTATCCAAAACAGATTCTCTGAATGTAAATTACAACAAAGTAAGTGCAATAAACTGTAAATTATCTGTTTTAATGCAGAGGTGCATCTGTTAAAAGCTATTTATATTAAATTTGGATGACGTCCGTCAGTTGGCAGTGGTTGGGGTGTATTATATTTATTATTTAAATTATGTTGCATCTAGGCTAATATTAGAATCTCAGTAGTTTGCATTTCCTGTGCAAGTCATAATAAGAGGAAAAAGGCTCAGAGGTGTGTAGATGGCAAACGGAAGCTGCTCTGATAGCAATCATTTCTAACAGATAAGCCAGGAAGTAGATAATTTACACTTGGGTGATCTGTAGATTACTAGAAATGACTGTAGGAATGTGCTTAGAATTCATGCTTCTATGTACATTGCTATCAGGCTGATTTCTGAAAAGGAATGTCAACAGATAAATGATGTTGAGGTAAGAGCATTTTTTGTGTGTGTGCCAAAGGACTTAGATTTGAACCCATCTCTGATCTTAACAGTTTCTGAAAAAGTCTTCAAAATCTCTCACTAGCAGGGCACCTGGGTGGCTCAGTCGGTTAAAGCATCTGACTTGATCTCAGCTCAGGTCTTGATCTCAGCGTTTTGAATTCAGACCCCATGTTGGGCCCCTGCATTGGGCCTCATGCTGGGCCCGGCACTGGGCTTGAAGCCTACTTAAAAAAAAAGTCTCTGAGTTTCAATTTCTCTATCCTTAATATGGAATGGTAGACCTGCCTTTCTTATCTAATGTGTATTGTATCCTGAAGTTAGGTACAAATAGTTAAAAAGATTGGGAAGACACAATCTTGGGCCACAAGGAGATTGGGGGTGAGCAGGGAGCAGACGACAAATAAGCAACCTCACTAACACAGGAAGAGTTATAAGAGGGGTTGCCTTAAGTAATTCTATACCTGCCTTGTAATAATATATATAATATCCTATGTAATATAATATATACAAGCATATCTGTATCTGCTGAACCATGAGATACTCCAAGTTAGGAATCATGTATAATTTACTTTTGAATCATCAGAAACTAGTTCAGGCATAGGCCGTAAAAGGCCCACAAAGCTTTTTTGTGGAATAAATGATCCTTAAGTTACTCAGGTGAGAAACACTTTGTACCTTGGATTGGGAAAGTTAGACTTAGAAGCAAGTACTGTTTGCATGCTGCTGGGTCAGCACCAACCTTACAAGTAGGTTATTTAATGATATTTTATTTCTAATTTATCTAGCAGAACCTCATTAAACAGAACTAATATGTGCCATGGCATAGGGAGTAGGAGCCATTAAAACACCTAAAATGTCACTCCAAATATCTGATCTTACTTATTGGTTGGAATACCACTAGACATTTGCTCTGACAACTAGGGAATTATATCCCTGGAAGTCTTTCTTGAAATTTTGATGCCCTGAGGAAAAATAAAACTTTCAAAGTATGGTCAACCTCGGGGCGCCTGGGTGGCGCAGTCGGTTAAGCGTCCGACTTCAGCCAGGTCACGATCTCGCGGTCCGTGAGTTCGAGCCCCGCATCAGGCTCTGGGCTGATGGCTCAGAGCCTGGAGCCTGTTTCCGATTCTGTGTCTCCCTCTCTCTCTGCCCCTCCCCCATTCATGCTCTGTCTCTCTCTGTCCCAAAAATAAATAAACGTTGAAAAAAAAAAATTCAAAGTATGGTCAACCTCTAAACTATAGTGTGAATTAACTTTTGATATTAGCAAGCTTAATATCATAATCCAAAGGGTATATGAGATATACTAGAGAACTTCGGTAAGAGAGAAAAAAGGAAAGGTCTATAGTCTGGAACCCTGTGGGTGAGAGCCCGACCCATTGGGTGGATGCTGGGGTGGGATGGTGTTCTCCCTTCAGCCAGGATCAATGTGATGGTACTGACTCTCTGAGCTCCAGCACTTGGGAATGTTCTGCTCTCAAGGGGTGAGAGGACCCTGGTTGCAATCTTCACCTAGATGTGGACTAGACCTGCCTGTTTCTGTAAATCTGCCAACAACAGTAGAGAGGGAGGAGAAATGTCACATATTAAACTCCTTCCACTCACCATGAGAAGTGAGAAACTCAAGAATTCATCGAAGTGAGAATTTTGATGGGGGTTAAAATGGCCACATCTGTACATTTCCTTCCCTGTTCCTAAGTTACCAGGACAAGACACAATTAAGCTAAACTGGGCAAGTTGGTATGAGGTAGGAAGCAGATAAGAAGAGCTCTGTAGACACTTCGATTACCCATTTCCCCCTTCCATGTCCAGTGCCACTCATTTAGGCAATCTTGTACAAAAAGAGCTATCGAGCTAAGTCTTATAATGGAAATGCCAAGACAAAAATATCAGTATGCACATTAAATGTTGAATGGAAGTCAAATACTGGTAACGAAGAATACTGGTAATGAAAATTCCAAAGCCACGGGTAGAGATAAGTCCTGCACTTTTCGTATAAGATTTAGCAGTGTGTGATTTTTTTTTTTTTTTTTTAGTGTTAGAGAATAATCCATTTTATTAGAGTGTTTGCAGGAGATACATGAATGGCGTAAATTACACATTATAATTTGCCATGGAGATCTTACTGTCCCAATTAAGTGTCTGTTTAGTTAACACATTCTGCAGTGAGCCATCCTTCTAAGGCTTGGTGGTATTTCATGGTACGTCAGTCAATAACCCGCGTCCCCAGCCTAATTGCCAAAGGGCTATATCCTGACTCTTAGCCAGAGGTTGGCCTTGAAAGTATAAAGTTATGTTTGTTAAATGCAAGCCTCATGATCTCTGGAAGGCGTTAGCAATAATCTTCCTGCCCATTGCACAAATTTCTCCCTGTAAATGCCAGTGATCATGGTGTAGACAAGCATGTGCTCCAATCCCATGATTTTACTTGAAAACTAAACTTCCTGTCAGCTTCTAAAGCCTTGCTCTCTCTTTTAACGTTAGCATTTCATTAAAGTAAATGGAATTAGAAGTAGAAATAAATCATTTTAATCACACATGAAGCACAATGTTTCATGAGTACTTCCGACATTTTTATATGAAACAATGGAAACATGAATGTGTTAATTTGCAATCAAATTGAAAAATTCTAAAAAAAAATATTTGATTTTCATTCTAAACTCTTGTCTATATTATTTTGAAGTAAATATTTTTTATTGTTTTATTTTTTTGTCCTGCACTTCATCTGTGTCTTTGTAATAGACATTTTTGGGTTTTTTTAATTGAAATATAGTTGAAATAGAATATTATATTAGTTTCAGGTGTACAACATAGTGATTTGACATTTATATACAATGAGAAATGATCACCATGAGAAGACCAGTAACCATCTGTCACCATACAAAGTTATTACAATATTATGACTATATACATGGTTGTACTTTATATCCCTGTGACTTATTTGAAATAAATCTCTTTTAGATTACCTAGCTCTGAGTCTAGAATTAAATGACAAATTTTCTCTACTATTGTTTATTCTAAAGAGAAAGAAATTCTCATGCATGTGTACATGCACATAAATACACACACATAGCTTTTTAAAATTCAAGTGAAAATTTGTATAATTCATCTCTCAATATAGTATATCAGTGTAATAAAGGTATGGATTTCATACGAGTAAACTAACTTGCATTGTGAAGAAACAGTCAATATAATTGCTAAGGATAAGTTTCTCAATATGTAACAGAGCTTAAATTTCGTTTTTTATTTTTAAAACTTCTTCTTTTTTATTTTTTTTTTTTTTTTTTTTTTTTTTAAATTTTTTTTTTTCAACGTTTATTTATTTTTGGGACAGAGAGAGACAGAGCATGAACGGGGGAGGGGCAGAGAGAGAGGGAGACACAGAATCGGAAACAGGCTCCAGGCTCTGAGCCATCAGCCCAGAGCCTGACGCGGGGCTCGAACTCACGGACCGCGAGATCGTGACCTGGCTGAAGTCGGACGCTTAACCGACTGCGCCACCCAGGCGCCCCTTTATTTTCTTTTTAAAATTTAATTTATTTTTTCAATTTACATCCATGTTAGTTAGCATATAGTGCAACAATGATTTCAGGAGTAGATTCCTTAATTCCTCTTACCCATTTAGCCCTTCCGCCCCTCCCGCAATCCTTCCAGTAACCCTCTGTTTGTTCTCTATATTTAAGAGTCGTTTATGTTTTGTCCCCTCCTTGTTTTTATATTGTTTTTGCTTCCCTTCCTTTATGTTAATCTGTTTTGTATCCTAAAGTCCTCATATGAGTGAAGTCATATGATATTTGTCTTCCTTTGACTAATTTTGCTTAGCATCATACCCTCTGGTTCCATCCACGTAGTTGCAAATGGCATTAAGTTTCATTTTAACACAGACCTGATTCTTACAAAATAAAGCCCTAGTGAAAGCAAAGATTCCCCTAACTGGTGTAGGTGGTGAAGAATCTATCTTTTGAGTTATTTTGAAATTCTTATTGAATTTGTTATTATTTTGAAAAATGAACCCAGGTAACAATCACGTTTATTTGCCACAATTTTCTATTTTACATTAGGAAGAAATAAGTGCACTAATTAGAAACATCACAAACCCTGTGATGAGAAGATTTACATTTAATTTAATTCTTTGCTCAATCAAAACACTGATTCAGGGCTGCTGTATAAGGTTGTGCAGTTTGTGTACTGCACAAAATTGACGGGTTGAAGATCTAGGTGAAACTCTAAATCAAGCCTGTTTTCAGCTGCTTAACCTTTGCTTTGGGGGCAACAACTGTTGTTTTATCTAATCCCTCAAAACGTTTCATATAGACACCCTGCATTTTTTTAAGTAAATTTTAGACTCAACATGGGGCTCCACTTCATGACCCCAAGATGAAGAGTCACATGCTCTATCGACTGGGCCAGCCAGACTCCCCAACACTCTATAGTTTTAATTCAAGTTTCATTTTTAGTTTTAAAGTCAGCTTTCTAAGACTTTAGGAACTCCAATTAGGTCCAAATTTTAAAGAAATAATAACTAGAAAGAATCGGACAAATGTGACTTGATTCCCCCCTTCTACCTCATTTTGTTGACTTAAATCATGTCTTTGTCATGAAGTAACAAAACTTTAATCCAGAAAAATTCAGCCAATATTAAGGTTTCATTTTTATCCTTTCCATGTTACCCCTAATGAAAATTGAATAATCTCATTGGAGGAAACTTTTACCTGTTTTTAAAATCAGGGTTTATTTGTAATAGATATTTATAATAGATTCTTTTTTTTCTCATATAACTTAATAGTTACAGAAAGCAGTAGCTATAGATTTTTTTTAAACCTAAATATATGCTACAAAATAATCTTATCACTTGTTTTTACACTCTTAATTGCCATTAAAAACATACACATTAGATGAATAATACCATGAGTTTTTGTTGAGTTGTGGTCTGCAATTTGATTAATATTTCACTTATATTTATCTTAAAAATAGGTACCACTTTGAATTATGATATCAAGTTTAGAGGGAACCACATTGACAACTTCTAGGTCATGTCATTAAAGACAAAGGTGTTCATCCTGAATATAATGGTAGCTGGAACAAGGCAACAAGTTTGGATTGAGAGATGGGGCCATATGATGAAGATGGCTAAGTTGATTGCCCAGTTTGAATACCTGAATGACGTAATAGAGCAGAACTTTCTACTGCCCTAAAGCATCTCCCAATCATTGACCATCACATCTCATTTAATGCCACTTTATCTGGGGGTTTCTTTGCTATAGCAGTTTAGTCTAGACCCTGACTAACAAATTTACATGTGGGATAATCTGCTTCCTCTTAATTTCTTCTTTTTGTTCAAGATATGGCCTTTAGATGGGGCGCCTGGGTGGCTTAGTCGGTTGGGCAGCCGACTTCGGCTCAGGTCATGATCTCGCGGTCGGTGAGTTCGAGCCCCGCGTCAGGCTCTGTGCTGACAGCTCAGAGCCTGGTGCCTGTTTCGGATTCTGTGTCTCCCTCTCTCTGACCCTCCCCCATTCATGCTCTGTCTCTCTATCTCAAAAATAAATAAACGTTAAAAAAAATTAAAAAAAAAAAAAGTTATGGCCTTTAGAATTGTACAGAATTAGTATTGTCCCTTTCAAATATTGTACCATTTTAGCTATTGAGGGATAATGACTGTCTGCTGTACATTTATTCTTCTTTCCTAAGTCTTCATCAGACTCTATTCCTCCAATGCCTGAGCATTACCTCCCTTATCTGGATACCATAACCCTCTAATGCAGCCTGGGTTTGCTGCTCTGTCACATTCTCCTGTTCTTTTCATGAAGAAATCTCAGGTCTCCCCTATAATAATCTCCTACGAAGCACTTAATTTATCTCACAACAACCCTATTAGTATTCCTATATTTCCAATAAGTAAATGAGCCTTCGAAGGAAAAGATGGCTATGGTTCTACACAGGTAGAACAATAGCATAGCCAAGTGCAAACCCAGATTGGTATGACACCCAAGCTTAATTAGCCAATAGATTCTAATGCCATTTGATATGCTTTAGTTTCTGAAAAGTACAGGCTTCTGCCTTATGCAAGGTTCTGTGTCTGGAAAAGAATAAGACATATATTTACCTGTCATCACAAAAGCATGTGCTTTTCAGTGTCTATTTTGGTCAGGTTTTTAACTTGAAAGCAAGAGAAGGAAACATTCTAAGTAATTTAGAAAACCAAATCTATCAAATTATTAAGCCTGCTTTATACACAGAAGATTCTTGATTCTTTTCTCTTTACTGAAAACACGGGATATGTTCTACTCAAATCTTTTTGCCACACAGTTTTGGCAACTGCATTTGATCCTGAAAAAGATGGTCTGGTTTCTTCTTCCATTGTTCAATTTTTTTTTTTTCTCCAGCTAGAAAGACATTATGATTCTCAGGACCACAGTCAGCTTTCTAGAAGACTTAATGTTTTTTGCTTGAGGTTTCCTTCCTTTGCTGAGTTGGCTGGGAGGTTTCTAACATGCCAGATCTTGAAGTTGATGGGAAGCACATGTAGCTTATGTTTAGGGGCCACGTCTACCCAAGATAATTTCCCCATGTTCTGTAAGTCCGGTCACCTTCCCTTCATGTGAAAGTCATATGACTGTTCTTATGCCCTCCTCCCCTAAAACTCAAGAAACCAAAGCACAAACTAAGAAGTTATGGATGTCTTGTTTGGGACACTTCTATGTTGGAAATTTAAAAACCTTGCATTATCGGGGCGCCTGGGTGGCGCAGTCGGTTAAGCGTCCGACTTCAGCCAGGTCACGATCTCGCGGTCCGTGAGTTCGAGCCCCGCGTCAGGCTCTGGGCTGATGGCTCAGAGCCTGGAGCCTGTTTCCGATTCTGTGTCTCCCTCTCTCTCTACCCCTCCCCCGTTCATGCTCTGTCTCTCTCTGTCCCAAAAATAAATAAACGTTGAAAAAAAAAATTAAAAAAAAAAAAAAACCTTGCATTATCAAGTTGTAAAAATGGAAATTGTTACTGAGTAATGACAAAGGAAACTATCATTGGGTTTAGAAAGAGTTTACTAATCATCTATTTCAACCTCTTCATTTTATAGATGAGACTAGCAAGTCCCAGAAAGTTGAAGTGACTTGCTCAAGTTCACATAGATAGGGTGGCAAATTTGAGTACGAAGACTTTTGTTACATCCTTCACACAATACCAGGTCGGTCTGTTGTCTACGCTATGAATCATATTTGTAGAACAAAGTGTCTAGTGATAGATAAAAATTATTTAAACCTTGCCTGTGCTTCTGTCTTGTGTCTAATAGGCAATTAATATAATTAATAATAATAATAGTGATAATGATAATACTTAACATCCTCGAGAATATTTACTAAGCAGTGACTGTAAGTATCGGGGCTTCATACTACCAAATTATCTGACCCTCCAAAACATTTCATGGGATTGGTAACAATGTCATTTTCATTTATAAACGAGGAAATGGAGGTCCAGGGATTTGTCTGAAATCACAGAGCTCATAGGGGCAAAGCGAAAACTCAAAATTTGGAATCTGGCTTCAGAATCTATGCTCTAACCCATGCACTCTGCTGCTCCTGACGGTGGACTTTCTGCCTAGTTTTTTGACAATTGATCAACTGATGTGTGTGTGTACACATATGTCAGCCATGATATATGCCATGTTGTGTTAGTAATATACGTGCATTGTAGTCTTTCTATGTGTGGGCAACAGAAAGGTTTCAGAAAAAAAAAAGTTCTGGTCACTTATATCTACTCAAGCAAGATTAACGTCATGGGCTCAGAATGTGTTGAGATAATCAAATAAGCAGAAGGAGGATAGATACTTCATGATTTAATGGTTACAACTGAAGTACAGTTATTAGACTTGCATAACAATTTATTTGTTTTAAAAGCACTATCCTATGCGTTTTAGGCAGTATTCGCCTACCAAAACTGTCAATCCATAAGCCAAACAGATAGCAGGCAAGAAAACTTGAGACAAAGAGAAAGAAAGAAATGAAAATTAGTGTTTTCTGTTTTGAATGTAAAAAAAAAAAAAAAAGTGATACCAATGATGCTTTGGGTCAAGAATGTAGAAGAACATTTTTGTCGCCTCCCCTCCAGATACCAGTGTTCTCACAGGCCACCGCTCTCACACCTCCCATTTGAAATGCCTGGGCCCATTTTATTTCTTTTTTAATTTTATTTTAGTTTTGTTTCATTACATTTATCTATTTTGAGAGAGAGACAGAGAGAGCGCATGTAAGTTGGTGGGGGGCAGAGAGAGACGGAGAGAGAGAATCCCAAGCAGGATCGTTCCTGTCAGTGTGGAGCCCCTCACAGGGACTGAACCCACAAAGTATGAGATCATGACCTCAGCCAAAGCCGGATGCTTAACAATTGAGCTACCCAGGTGCCCGTTTTATTTTATTATTTTAAATGTTTATTTATTCATAAATAAATAAGTAAATAAATAAATAAATGAGAGAGAGGGAGAGAGGGAGACAGAGATTCCCAAGCAGCCTCTGCACTGTCAGCGTGGAGCCTGAGGTGAGGCTCGAACCGACAGACCATGAGATCATAACCTGAGCAAAGATCAAGAGTTGAATGCTTAACTGATTGAGCTACCCAGCTGCCCCTCCTGGGCCAATTTTAAAAGGCAGAGCCTATTCTTCTTTCAAAGTAAAATCTTAAAATTATAGGAGGAAAAGGAATTTGAACCATGTTCCTTCTTGCCTCTAAGTACAAGCACAGCACATCGAAGTCTGCATATTGTATCCTTTAAGCGGTTTTATTAACACATGGCTGAGTAGTTTGTGTATATTCATTTTAAACTATTTTAAAGTTTATAATTGACTTTTTTATACTGCAGACGCATATGGCTTATTTGTTATTAAACAAGACTCTTTATGCTTTTTTTCACGCATTTATACTGTTAATTTTTAAAACACGATCCCATGTCTAACATATTTAGAAAATAAATACCAAATACAATATGAGTCTTGGCATATTTAAGGTGTTGTGAAGTATCCAGAAATTAGAAAGACTGCTCTCTTACTGACATCCTGGGATTCAATTTAAACAGTCAGCTTTTGTATGATTAGTATTAATACTCAAAGCTGGATAGGTTCTGCATATTCCCTATAAACATGCAGAATAAACCTCCTTAGTCAATGGTTGAAGGAAAGGGATGAGCTTTAGAAGAAAAATCGGAGGCTGGCTGTCAGTTAATTTTAGTCTAACACTTTCATTTCTGATAAAAACATTCAAAATATTGCAATACATTCAGAAATATCAAATAAAGTTCATACTGTTTAAATTTAATTTGCATCATATTACATCAGATCAAATTTCTGGTTATTTCTTCAATCAACATTTATAATATGCCTGTGTTTTAATAAAGATCCAAGAAATAGACTGAAGCTTTGGTTTTAGTACAAATGTACTATCTGTGTAAGTATGAGCCTAGCAGATATCTAGCATAGATTCATGTCAGTCAAACCAATGTCACCGTATTGATACTCTTTTTCTAATTGGGAAATGGAAATTAAGGTGGCATTTTTATCATGATGTCCTTTGTGGTTGACACGTGTCTGGGCTGAAATACCTTTGTGCATGAATTCATAGTGTAAATAGGATAATTTGCCTTCAGATAAAGTTTTCTTTTAGAAGACTTAAAAAAAAAGTCAAGAATGGCAGAGATATTTGATAACATCATCTTTGAGGATGGAGAAGGAAATAAAATACTAAATTGTTAGAAGTTACAATTTAGAAATAGGGTACCTGCTTTATTTGTTGTTATGATTAGAGGAGAATGGATTGAATTAATCTTTGAAACAGAATTGTAGCAAAATATCTAAGTGTCACACATTAACTGCATTAAAAGAACCCATTATTTGTCTTTTGTTCTCTGTCCTTTTAAAAAAAGATAAATGCCTCTCCATTATACTTCATTATCAAAGTTTTGTTTAGAGTCCAATATTTGCAAATTTGACAAGTTAAAATATAAACTAGTCTACAAATGACACATTCGAGAACCTATGAACTTATCTTTCTGCAATCTAGATTTTTATGCTACTCTGGGTGATTTCTGTTTTTAAAACAAGGGTTCTTTCGAGTCTAAACACCTATAAATCACAAAATTAATGTGTAGTTGGATTCTTCCTATTATTTATTATTCTTCCTATTATTTTATTTCGAACTATTTTATTCTCTTCAATTAAAAAGAAAGAAAGAAAGAAAGAGGAAAAAAAAAGAGAAGAAAAGAAGGAAACAGCAATGAGTTGAAACTACAAGGTAAATGAATTCTGTAGATTATACAAATTAATTGTCAACTCTTTAACTTCTCAATTGGCTATAGGAAAACCAATGTGATAACAGGAACTTCTCCCACATTTCTAGAGATTAATAAGAATAGTTATACTGTTACTCATTTCAAACCAGTGTTTGTTGCAAAACTGCATTCTCTAATATGCATTTTGAAAGCATAGCATGAAAAATGTCAAAATGGCCTAATTTTGGAGGCCACATAGTAGTAAAAATGAAGAAAACTACTGCCTTTCTCCCCTGTGGTTTGCAACTGAGTCCCAGTTTCTTGAAGTTCAAACCAAAGGGAAAAAAGAAGACAAGACAAACAAGGAGAGAAAGACACAGCTGTCCAGAAAGAAAGCTATTGAAAAGGAAGAGAGAAAATGAAAGCAAAAATTAGTCATGTAAAGATGGAGAGACTGAGCTATAGAAACTGGTCACATAAATAGTCATGAAATGAAAAGTTTCAGATTTGTATTGAAGTAAAAAAAAAAAAAAAAAAAAACTACTTAGAGAAAGGCCAACAGGCCAGACTAAATAATCCTCGACTTACCGTCCAATTCTGAATCCCATATTAGCTGCAGAGATTTTAATGTAAATATGCCATTACACTGTCATTACAGTGATCAGGCTTCATGGCTCACAGGTCACATCTCAGCCACTGTTAATTTTGCAGGCAAAAGCTTTTTTTCTCTTGAAATGTTAATAACTTTCTATTAGTTAATGTAGCGTGACTAAAATTCAGATTAGATATAATTCATTTTAATATCTGTGACTGGCTATCCTGATCATTTAGCAATGGTTTCCAGCTGAATACAAGATGCTAAATTGGACTCATTTGCATAGCCCTGTTAAAGCAATGCCATTCTAGAAATGTAGGCATCTTCAAATTAATTTAAAAGATTTTTTTTCTTCCTGGTTTAGCTACTAGGATAAAATCTTTGGTTGGCAACTAATTGAAGTTACCATGGGCTGAATGCACATCCTTTACTCTGCCCATCCTCCCATACCCCCAAGAAATAAAGAAACCAAAACACTGGTCAGGAGTATTAATTGGTGAGTGTAGAAGATTCCCACTGCCTGAGAACATAGGGAGGGCTCAATTTTATAACTGTAATGTTGTTACACAAATCTGAACTACTGACTAGGTTGGTAACTATGAGGTCTTGGAGAAAATTTACTTCCACTTTTGCAAACCTGTTTTTAACTGTGTATCATGTAGGTGCAATGTATCACTGCCTGTCCTGTGTATGGAGTCTAGTTTGTTGAAGTCGATGATAAAATCTGCTGCTTTCCAAGGAAGCTGGCATGAGAGTGGAAAGCACTGTTGTTATTAATCATACGTGGAGTCTGTTCTCTTCCTTTGCATGTGTAACACCCATTAATGCTAATGGAAAACACAGGTGATACATTCATGCAACATGGGCAAACAGATCCGAACAGATTCCTGAATTATCAAGGCCAGTGGGTAGATATTCACACAAACAATTCAGTAAATACACCTGTGGAAGGGATTAGGGATTCTTTGATGGTAACTTGATCCAATTTTTTTAAACTTTATCATATGTGATGACGTTGTTTCCCTTTCAATTAAAATACAGACAATATAAAATATTAATCACTTCTCATTTCTTCTCAAGTCTCACAAACTTTGGGTAAAGAATGTGTAAATAATCTTATACAGCCAGTTCAGAGTTTTCATTCAGAAACCTTAAAACCTACCTAGAGGGGCTCCTGGTGGCTCAGTTGGTTAAGCATCCAACTCTTGGTTTTGGCTCAGGTCATGATCTCACGGTTTGTGGGTTTGAGCCCCACATCAGGCTATGTGCTGACAGTGTGGAGTCTGATTGGGATTCTCTCTCTCTCTCTCTCTCTCTCTCTCTCACTCTCTCTCTCTCTCTCTCTGCCTCTCCCCTACTCATGGTTTCTTTTTCTCTCAAAATAAATTAATTAATTAAAAAAAAGACACCTAGAAAGTTAAAAATTAAAATAAATACATTTTAAATATTTTTTCTCAATTTCACTAAGTTAAAAAAGCAATACTTGAAATGTTCATTTTTTAATATGAATTTATTTAATAATCATCCATTCACTTAGGTAAAGATGTTTGGTTTTAAGAACTCACATTAGTACTCTCTTTGAAATATAATTTTCAGAAACAAGGGTATAATTATTTTTACCTCAAAGCAAAAAAACAGGTCTCAGATACAGATGTATATCAAGTTTTTATTTTATTATTGAATTTGATTATTTCTAGGACATTTGAGAAAGTATGTGAGTTGGGAAACAGTCTCTTTATGTTAATATTCTCCTACCCCTTTGTTCTTTCTCTTCCTCTCCTCCTTTTTTTCCTGTAGCAAAATACCAGATTTTCCTGTTCCTGCTGGTAACCTGAACAGTTAAAGAACTGTTTGGTCACCCCACACCCCCATTTCTCTCAACCTCCCTCCTCGACCCCAAGAATTTAATTATATAATTTAATTTAATATGTTTGGGCCACTATATGTGTAGGAGAGATGGATAAACTTTTAAGAAAAAAAATTCTAGTGGAGATTTTTTTTTAACTTTAATGTTTATTTAGTTTTGAGAGAGAGAGAGAGAGAGAGCATGATCAGAGGAGGGACAGAGAGAAATTAAAAGGATTAAAAGGATTAAAAGCAGTCTCTGCACTAACAGCAGCAAGCCTGATGTGAGACTTGAACTCAAGAACTGCAAGATCACGACCTGAGCCAAAGTTGGACGCTCAACCGAATGAGTCACCCAGGCACCCCACTAGCGGAGATTTTGAATAAACACAGAATTGGTATGATTATTCTCTTCTAAAATTTATGTGATAATTTCCAGTAGTATAGTTCATGGGGAAAATAAATCATTAGGCCCTATGCACAAGATGCCAACCAAATAATAAACTCGAATAGTGATTGGCTATTGGGCAATTGAGTAGTTAGAATGCCAGCTCCTGAAAATACTTCTCTGTTTGCTTGATTCCCTCAAGAGTCAATCAATGGTTCCTGTGGACTAAAAGTTTTACTGGTATTTTTCATCTCTCGGCCTATAAATATTATCAGATATCTGTTCCTTTCTACCAACTTGTTGTCTCTCTCTTTCCCTTAAAGGCTAAACTTCTTGAAAGAGTTGACTATCTCTACTTTCTCCTTTTTCTTCAGTCCTCGGTGTACTTCCCACCTGCCATTTAATTCCCCTTCTTCTCATCCCTCCATTAATATGTCTCATGATCTATTACTGACCAAGTCACATACATATCAGTACCCCCCATCTCCGGTCCAGTCATTTGGTCAACTGATTGAATGGTTAATTCCATCCCAAGTATCTCTTTTGACTCAAGTCTCTAGGATAGGTACTGGAGGATATTGAGCATGCCTGCAGTATAAAGGCCTGGGTATGTAGATTTTGAAAAAATTTCCCTGTTGATTTTGAAATGGTGCCTGTAATCTGGTCTTTGTTCCTTAGACATCTATTTTTAATGTGTTAACTGCCAGCTATGTTGGTATCTCTCAAGTCTGTAGCTTGAACTTGGGGCTCTTTCCTGACAATCTAAGCCAAATATGTAATTATCTACTGGCGATTGTCACCAGATTGTGCCACAGTCAGATAAAAAGAACAGCGAACAAACTGGCTCCTCTTTCTTTGCTCACCAAAACCTAGCTCAGGATAGTAACATTTACCTTGGCATCCAATTCTGAAATGTGGGAGTCAACCTAGAGTTACCAAGTCTGTGCATCCAGTTGGTCACTAAGTGCTATTAATTACATTTCCTTTGCAAGTCTCTAATGTGAATCCTTTTCTCCCTTTATTGAATCAGGTCAGGTTTTATAATTTCCGTCTGGGACTTTTTTTTTTTTTTTTTTTTTTTTGGTGGCCGCTTCCATTCCAATTTATCTTCATAGCCAAAGCTGTATTTCCACAGTACAAATCTCATTATACCTTCTGCTGAGATCTGTTAGCAGCTTCTGCACCACTTTTAAGATCAGAAGTCTCTGTGTGTAAATACTTCCCTTAATGATTGGCCCCTGACTGGCTGTCCAGCCCTATACACTGCATTATCCATATTTGCACTTTGTGCCCAAGTGTGAACTAATTATTCCCATTTTTTTTTAAAAGAGCCACGCTATTCCTTGTGTCTATGCCTTTTTCATACTGTTTTCCTTTTCCAAACATGCTCCTCTTGCCCCTTTCCCATCTAAGAAATTCTTATTCTTTAGTACTTAGCTCAATTTTTAT
The DNA here is from genome assembly GCF_007474595.2 of Lynx canadensis. Taxonomy (NCBI): domain Eukaryota; kingdom Metazoa; phylum Chordata; class Mammalia; order Carnivora; family Felidae; genus Lynx; species Lynx canadensis. Next base: position 152,232,434 of record NC_044310.1, on the reverse strand, counting down.
CTTTTCTAGCAAGCCTCTCCTCCCTCTCTCATGCATTTAATGGAGTTAAACATGGGACTCTGTACATTATGGTGTACTGGCTCATATGTGAATGTTCTAATGTGATATATATATATATATACATATATATATACATATATATATAGTCATATGTATATATATATATATATATATATATATATAATCATTCAATGACTTCTACTGTTTCTTAAAATGAAATCAAATTTCTTATTATAGCCTATAAGGCCCTGTATGGCCAAACTCCTTCCCACTAATCCTTCTCCTCATCTTTAACTGGACTTCAGTTATGCTGGATTCCTTTTAGATCACAGACCAAGACAAACTTTTTCCCACCTTACAGACCATGTATATTCTGCATCCTATTCCTGGAAGGTTAAGTCCAGTTTTTAACAAGCATGGCTTTTCCTCATTTTTAAAGTCTAGCTTAAAAGACCCTCTCAGATAAAATTTCCTTGCTCTTAGTAATTTCTCCTCCCACCCTTACCCCCATAGTATTTATCAAAGCATATTTATAGGATTTTTTTAGCTTGTAATTTCATAGCATGTGTATGAACTCATGAAATTCATATACATACATACATACATATGTGAGTAAAAATGTCTTTATGTGTTTATCTCTCCATGTGTCTATATGCATGTGTGTATACCTTATTAAGGAAATATATATTCCAAAAACACACAAATATTGTGAGCAATGAAGTTTTACAAAACTTCCACGAATCCACATCCACGAATCCAGATCACAGTATAGAATATTATGTGCATGATAGCCAGCCTTGCTTGAGACAGCTGCAACTATCTACCAAACTTCCTCCCAGCTCCCCACAAAAATAGCATACCATATTGTGACTTTTATTGCAATAGATTACTATAACCTCTTTTTGAAATTATATGCGTATGTACTCTTTTGTGCCTAAATTCAACATTTTCTTGTGATATTCATCCATTTTGCTGTATACACAGTTTGTTCATTCATATTATTGACTAGTTTTCCATTATACTGTATGTGACAATTAGAGTTATCCACTCTACTCTTAATGAATAATGCTGCTTGAACATTGTTGCATGTGTTTTTTTTTTCCTGGTGTGTGTTTATATATATATATATATATATATATACATATATAAATGTATACATAAATGTATATATGTGTCTATATATATATAAATGTATGTGTGTGTGTTTGTATATGTATATAAAATTTGGGGGGAAATGCAGAAGCTATGCATAAGATATGCACATACATAGCTTTGGTAGATACTCCCGATGGGTTTCTAGGATGTTTGCATGTGTGTATAAGCAGTATAAGAGTTCCAGTTGCTACACATACTTACCAATACTTGGCATTGTTATAATTTTTAATTTTTTATTTTCCACTGTGTGTGTGCATTGCTATGTAATTTTGATTTTATTTTTGTATTGTCTTAATGTCTAATATTAAAGTTTTTTGTTATGTTTATTGAATTTTTGGATATATCCTTTGGAAATGTCTATTCATGGCTTTTTCCCATTTTTAATTTGGTTGTCCATTTTTTCTTGATTGATCTGAGGTTTAAATATATATAATAATATATATATTCTCTACACTTCTCCTTTTTTATCCTTTGTTATCTATACATAATTACATATATTTTTGCCTTCTTGAAGGTTTGCTTTTTAACTCTCATAATAAGGTATTTGATGGTCAATAGTCCTTAATTTTAATGAACTCCAAACTTATTTTTCCTCTTTAGGATATTGTCTCTGGGTCATATAGATATGACTCTCTCTCTCTCTCTTTCTCTGTCCATACACACACACACACACACACACACACACACACACATATATGAACATATATATAAGTTGATTTATGTTTTAGAGAGGTGGGAGAGGGACAGAGAGAGAGGGAGAGAAAATCGCAAGCAGGTTTCAAGCTCTTAACACAGAGTCCAATGTGGGGCTCAATCCAACAAACCATGAAATTATGACCTAAGCTGAAATCAAGAGTCAGTCATTTAACTGACTGAGCCACCCAGGCACCCCTCTGTGTCATATTTAAGAAGACTTTACCTAGCCCAAGGTCATAAAAATATTCTTCCATGTTATCTTTTTCTAGCTCTGTTTTTCACATTTAGTTTTATGATCCACCTGGACTGTATTTTTGGTATTGTGAACAAAGGGTATACACACACACACACACACATATTTGTTCTCTATTGCATATTCAATTATTTTTGCATTTCCCTTTCCACTGTACAGTGCTTTGTTACAAATCAGGTAACTATATACATGTGCATTTGATTCTAGACTTCATTCTCTTCCACTATTTTAATATCACACATTTTAATTTCTGTGTCTTTAAAATAAATTTTGATATCTGATAGTGTAGATCCAACAGCTTTGTTCTTCATCATTGCCTTTACTATTTTTGACCCCTTGAATTTCCATAAAAATCAGCTTGTCAATTTTCATATAATAACCTATTGGATTTTGATTGCATTGAATTTACAGTTTAATTTTAGGGAGAATTGGCATCTTTACAATATTGAATTGCATGATCATGAACATGGCATATCTATAATGAGCCACTGGCCCTTCGCTTTTGCTTGCCTGCAAGAAATAATTTAAATGGATAATGTTGCTGGGTGTTGCCCACCACTATGAACTGAGTGAGACCTCTTTGTGGCTGAAGCTGTTGGTTCTTGTGGCCTGCCTTGCCCTGGCTCACCAACTAAACCGGGGAGGAGGTATTGGAAGCGAACTAGAATGCACAAACTTCCACTTTTCTTTCTCAAATCCCAGAAGCTTTCATGCATAAATGCTTTTCAGATTATTGTGTACGCTTATCTGCTTTCTAGAATCTTAAAATGTTTGTTTTTTGTTAATTCTATAGAGCTTTAGAGATGCTTTGGAGAGATGAGTTTGGCTCAGTCATTGCCAAAAGTCCCAAATCATGTTTTGTTTCCCAGGAATTTGTTCACTTATTTAAAGTAGTCCAACTTATTGTCATAATGTTATTTATATATACATGTTATTACATTTGTAATAATTGTAACACCTACATACATGTCCCTCTATATATTGCACTAAAAAAATCAGACTTTCTAGGAGTTTACAAATTTTACCGTTCTTTTAAAATAACAAACCTTTGGCTTTGTTGATTTTTCCATTGCACACTTGTTTTCTATTTAGTTAATTTCTACCAGTCTTTCTCCCCCTATTATTTTGTGTTTACTTAACTGCTTTTTTCTGGCTTATTGAGAATCATATTCAGATAATTTACTTTATACCTTTCTTTTATAATATACATTCATATGATAGATTTTCTGAAAGTAAAGGTTCAGCTGTATGCCACATATTTTGGAAAGTCAATGTTCTAATAGATATCACTATCTCAATATCATGTATCATAGATCCTTACCATATATCATAAAATATGTATTCAATTTCCACAGCGACTTCTTTGACACATGTGTTATTTACTATTTTATTGCCTAATTACCTGATTTGAGAGGATTTTCTAGTATTGTAATTTTACTGTGCTCAGAGTAAAAATGTTCAGAGTTACTGTGTTCCAGAACAAAGTCAATTTGTTAAATATTCCAAGTAAACTTACAAAAATGGGTACTCTGACATTTTGAAAAGCTCCTCTATGTTAATTTTTTGTTTGCTTGTCCTAAATTTACTGAGAATAAATCTTAACCTACGATTGTGGTGCTTTCTATTCTTCCTTTGGCTCTGCAAGGTTGTTTTCTATATATTGAAGCTTTCCTATTCATACATACAAAATTAGGATTTTTATATCTTCACATTGAGTTGACCTTTCAATTATTATAAAATATTCCTCTTCATCTCTAGTTATACCTTTTGATTTTAAATCTACTTTGTTAGTGTGGCTACCCACCTTTGTTTAGTTTTGATTTTTCTTTTACTTTAAATCTTTCTGTTCTTTTATATAAAAAGATAAAAACAGCAGATAATTGTGTTTAATTTCTTATCTGGGCTGATAACTTTGATTTTAATGTATATATTTTGTTCACTTACATTCAAACTAATTATAGGTTTTGAGGAGCTTAAATCTACCATCTAGCTATTGCTTTGTATTTAACCTACTTAATTTTTTCTTTTCTTTCTTGCCTTTTTTATTAACTAAGTATTTTTTATTACTTTGTTTTTCTCCCTTGTTAGATTTTTACTTATACATTCTTTATTGATCTTTTACTAATTATTCAAGAGGTTATAAGCACGTTTAACTTACCAGACTTTATCTTAAATCATTACTTTTGCCACTTTCCAGAAAATACATGAGCTTTAGAATATTTCAACTCCATTTACCTCCTTTATTTCTGCGTATATTTAAAAATTCCTATATTTTTTATTATTGTTTAAAGTAGAACTTACAAATTAGTACTCAAGGGCCAAATGCTGTCCCACTACTTAATTTTCCTTTTAATGATCTGTGAGGCGAGATTGGTTTTTACATTTGTAAGTGGCTGAAAAACAAAAGAAATCGTATTTTAAGATATATGAAAATGATACGAAATTTAAGTTTTGTGTCCATAAAGCTTTATTAAAAAATAGCCATGATCGTTCATAATGTTTTCTGTGGCTGCTGTCCCAGAACAGCAGCAGAGCTGGTGGCCATCGTGATAGAGATCATACATGGTGGTCCCATTCCTTTACACGGCTGCTCTGTGCACTAAAAATCATAGCGATGCAGCTTTAACTCATCAGAGCTTCAAGTGCCATGCATATTGCCGTACTGCAACATCTTATTTTATTTTATTTTATTTTATTTTATTTTATACCAGTGCACCATGTATATATGTAGACTCTACATATGCCTGGCAGACATGGCCAAAGGAAAAAAAAAAAAAAAGTAGACTCTGAGTGTCATGCTTTTAAGACACAGTGGAGTATGGATTATTTTGTCATCCAATTAGATGACAAAGCATTGTGTTTTTTAACAATAACAGCATAGCTGTGTTAAAAAAAAAATTACAATGTACATCAACATTACCAGACTAAGCACTAAACGCAATAGTCACAACTCACAGGAAAGCAACAGTAAGACAGAAAAAAAAATTAGTATAAAATATCTCATTAAACAAGAATTTCTTCTTTGGAAACAAAAACGAGTCTACACCCAGAGTAAGTTATTGAGAGGCTCATTTGTTAGCCAAGCACTGCATAAGTAATTGCAGACTGGCAGCAATTTTATGTTGATGTTTTAAAGATGTCATTTTTTTCTGCTGGGTTTCATCTTCTGTGTTGAAAAGTGAAACATTTTTATCATTGTTCCTTTGCGGGCAGTGCATTTTTTTAAACCTGCTTTTAAGAATTACTCTTTGTCTTTGATTTTTTAATACTGTACGACTAGGTGTGATTTGTCTATTTGTTTGTTTGTAATTATCCTTCTTGAAGTTAGTAGACCTTTTTGCTTCTGCTTGGAAGATATTTACCCTAGGTCTCTTGAAATATTGCTCCCACTCCTTAATTCCTCCTTCTTGGACTCCAACTACACATATGTTAGACCTTTTCTTCATACATGATGTCTCTCTCTTAGGCTATTTGTTATCTATCTCAATCCTTTTTCCTTTAGTGCTTCCTTGCGGGTTTTTTAATTAGTTCCACCATTATTAAATCCGTATACTGATGTCTTATTTTAATTATGTTTTTTTGTTTCAGAATTTCTAATGACACAGATTTACTTTCTCTGGTGAAATTCTCCATCTTTTATCATATTATTTTTTATACATATTAATAATAGTATCATTGACCTCTATTCTCCTGGATGTGAATTGGCAATTGTTTAAAACAAAAATGTGAGGATAAATGCTAGGGTCACCTCAGTGAATTTCCATTTTCTTAGGAAATAGGTTTCTCAAGTTCTTGTTGCCTTGGTTATTTTCTAATGTCCCCTAATAGTGCTGTCTCTGTCTTTCTCTCTGTTTCTCTGTTTTGCCCAACGTTGATAGCTTTCTCATGATGATAAATAATCCAAAATAAGCTGCACACAAAAAACTAGCCCTTTTCCTGGTCCATAGTTTTGGTTCGATACACATTTTCAACTGACATAATTAATGTACTAAGTTCTGAGTTTGTGCTGAGAATCTTATAATGGATATTTCAGTTGTACTCCAGCTTTGAAGAATATAAAGGAAGAACATTTTTCCTACCTGGCATTAGTTCCAGGACTCTGGCTTATGAGAAAACCCAAGGTGAATGGAAACATAGGTGCCAGAAATGTGGAAAGGTCATTTTATTTTTATTTTTGACCTTGCAAATTTGACCCAAAATAGAAACTGTTAGTAAATTAAATCTTTTCTTTAAACACCCACACTCTGCCAGAACCATTAGGAGAAACAATCTCCACAAAAATAAAATAAAGTAAGAAAAATTGTTTCTGAATTTACAAGTGGTCATTATTCCCTTGAAATTGCCTGATTAAAAGGTAAGAAAGCTATGAATTACCAACTCCTTGTTTAATTGAGGTATGGAGAGACACTGTCCTTTGATACTTTCTATGAACAGTGCTATTAATAGTACATAGTACTCACTCTCAAGGTCATGGAAGAGGCAACCCAGCACTTGTATATCTCTGGGAGTGAGCGACTCCTTAAATGTGTGCCCTTGGTACCTCGCATGTATCACCCTACTTTCAGACCTGCCTACAAGGTGGGTAGAGCAAAATTTACTCTCATGCTTTTGTAATTGTGGAAGCAGGCACAGAAAACTACTTGATTGCCCTAGGGCCACATTGGAACCCAGAAGACTGATCAAAGGAAGTAGAAAACAACTTTGGTAAATATAAGGAGGATATACAATTCTTTCTGTGGTATCAGAAAACCATGAACAACACTAGTCGAACTTAGATCAAAGCCATGTGAGTAGTTTAGAGCAGTAATAATAAAAGTCAATTTCCCAGGATCAGTCTCCAAATATCCAGCATGCTCCATGACCTGAAAGAATAATATTTCTGGTTTCTGGGTGGTACACATTGACTTTATTGCTTTTTTGTTGTTGTTGATCTGTACCACATTGATTACGCTTAAACCAGATTTAACAAATGATACTTAGCTTGTGTCCTCTAGGTGGACAAGCCTTGGTTACAATATCAAACCATTCTTGTGTGCTTATTTTTTACCCTAGCAGATGCAACACTAATCACTACAAACATGTTAACAAAGACATTTCCAGTCAGCATGTACAGAAAAGTTTTAAGAGATTCCCTCTATAGGAGTGGGCTCTGTTACAGAGCATGGAATGATTTACGGGTGTTAACGGGCATGCATTATTGTTGAAATGCTGCTCAATTAAGGCATCTGTGGAACTTAGGAAAGGGCTGTGTTGAAAATGAGCGCACCTGTTTGCAACCTGCTAAAAGATGCTTTGAGAATAAGATGCAGTTATCCAAAATAGTCCTAAAATCAGGGATTAGAGAGCCTCATCTCTTTCCAGGTTTCTTTTTTTTCTGTATTCAGTGTCTTTCTCAGGTGTGAACCGAAAACTTCATTTTGGATCAGAGTCATTTTACTTAGGAATGAAGGTTGAGTTTAAAGTGCTATCTCTTAAGTGAAGGTCAATGGTTTATCCATTACAGTACCCAACCCCAAATACTTTTTGCAATTAATTATATCTATATCTGTTTTTATAGAGTAAAAGAATAAAGAAATGACAGTCAGCAGTTTTAGGAAATACAAGTTAAAGGTGTCCTATCATTTAAAATGATATATCATTTTGGAAAGAAAATTTAAAAGCTGGTATATGCAATCTAAAATTAAATACAGATTTTGAATTTCAGGCTGTGAAGCTAAAAAGATCAAAGGAAAGTCTTTATAGTACTTTGGAATTTGGTATAATACTTCCCGGGAGGTCATTTACTCCCATAATTTAGTCTGACTTATTTTGGCTTCAGGTCCATTAAAAATGTGCAGCAAAAAAGGAGGCCTCTTTTTACTTTAATTTTTAACAGCAACTTGTCAGTAAAAAAGAAAGGTGTCTGAAAGCGGATCATCTATCACAGTCCTAATAGCTTTCAAATCTTCTGACTTTTTTGAGTCTGATTGAGAGAGAAACTTACCTTGAAATGTCTATATTTTAACTCTTTCCTCTGTTCTGTGGAGGACTATTACATTCGATTTTGAGTGTTGCTCAAATGCACCTCCTATGATACCCACGGTTGTCTCCCCTTAGTTAAGAAAATTTTACTTTTTAAAATGTTTATTTATTTATTTTGGGAGAGAGAGAGAGAGAGAGAGAGAGAGAGAGAGAGCGCCTGAGCAGGGGAGGGGCAGAGGGAGAGGGAGAGAGAGAATCCCAAGCAGGCTCCATGCTGTCAGTGCAGAGATCGACGCGGGGCTCGATCTCACCACCTGTGAGATGATGACTTGAGCTGAAGTCAAGAGTCAGATGCTTAACCAAATGAGTCACCCAGGTGCCCCAACTAAGGAAATTTTAGAGGTCAAAGGGTTTAGGTGTGTGATTAGCAGTTTCTGTCTGCTCTTTTCAAATGATTGAGTCCTACTGATGTGAATTGAGCTCATCAGTGGATAGATGAATACAAAAAATGAAGACTTGGGTAAATTATTCCTTACTCTTTGTCTTCTCCTTTCCTTCCTGTCTCTCCTCCCCTTTCTCTCTCTGCCTGTTTCTCTCTCTCTCCCCCCACAGCCCCCTACTCTCTCTCTCTCTCTCTCTCTCTCTCTCTCTCTCTCACACACACACACACACATGCACACACACACACAAATATATACAGACACAGACGCACAAGCAAGGATTATTTTTAGAGGCTACATTATGCAAGGGGTGATGTGTTTGGTTGGACTCAGAAAAGGCAGGAATCTCGTGTTCTGTCTTTGTATATGTGTGGGTTTCATGGTAGTCGGTTCATTTCCGTAGTCTTCAGTTCTCTTATTTGGAAGATAAGGGGGTGGAAGTTGAAGAGATTTGAGGTCTCTTCTATGCTTGAATCTGTTCTGAGCATGCCTAGCCTGGGATGTAGTAATAACTATTTTATGATGACAAATCCTACAGAGGAGTGCTCATCTCTTCTTACTGTGCGCCCAGAAACCTGACAAAGGCTTACTTTAATTGTATCAATATGATTCAACTAAGCTTTCTAAGTATTCATCAGAGCAGGTTTCTACCCTCTATGAAGATGCTAAATGGCTATCAGCAGCTGATGAGTAGCTGCCTTGGGTCCTGTGCTGGGAGGGAATGTGAATGAATCCAGGTCGAGAGAGCACTGTGAACTGGGAGCACTGGCTTCCGCTGGTGAGCAAGCAGGAGGTACGTGAGGCACAGCCACCATGTCGGAGTTATTCCTGACCTTCCTATTTGTCAGTATTGTGGAATATGCACGACTAGGAAGACCTTATCATAAGTCCAGCTTGGGTGAAACAAAATACAAGGCTTTTGTACCCATCTTTCCATAGAACCACCAACCACAGCTGCAACTCTTCTAAGCTTACAGGTCTCTAATACTTGTCAGTCCTGAAATTATTAATATCGTTACCTCCAGGAATATATTTTATTTGTGGGCCCTCTGAACACACTTACAAAATGGAGGTACGTTTTATTAAATAACAGGAACTTCAGGGCATTTACTCTCTGCTTTTCAATGTATTTTAGAGAGCCTCCCTACTAACCCACCTACTGCAATCCTCATACTTTAAATAATTCCATATTGACTTGGTTTACTATGGTAATTTCTTGGGCCGGTTTTTGACTCAGATGAAATAAGTTCTGGAACACCTGCAACATAAAGAAACGTGTTTGTGTCTTATGTGTTTCTTGACTCTCGTTGTTGAAAGGTTCTGGAAGGTCAGCTTCTGTTGTATCATAATCTAAAGAAAATGAACAACATCAAGCATTATGGAATTTATATCCTTATTCTAGTGGCAAAAAGATTAGTTGGAATTTTTAGATATTTTCTATTGTGTGTATACAATAAAGCCAAACAACCACTTGGAGATCTGGCTACCATACACTTCTCATAAACACTTATGATATTTGCTGAAGAATTTGAAATATACATTTATCCCTGTGTAACACAATGTAATTGGTTACACTATGCAGAGAATTCTAGACAAACCATATAAAGCAATGCAAATAATCTATTGACCTACTTGCATGTTTCCTGGTTTTAAAAGGTTTTTATATTTTAAGTTTTGCTTTTCATATAATTTCAAATTTACAGAAAAATTACAAGCTTCAAGAGGTTCAGAGAACTCCCTATATCTTTTGCTTATTCACCAGTGATTTGCTTCTCCTCCCATTTACTCCCTCATCTCATTCCTTCTCTTTCCCTCCTTCTTTCCCTACCCCTGCCTCCTCCTCCTCTGTCCACTTTTCTTCTGAACCAGGTGAGTGTCAGTTGGAGCTACCATCCCCCTTCCTGAATCCTTCATTGTATATCTCCTAAGACCAAAGTCGTTCTTTTACATAGCTGCAATATAGTGACCAAAATTCAGAAACTCTAATATTGATACAATACTATAATATAATCTAGAGCCCACATCCAAATTATGTATACTTTATAACTAATTTGTATTTTGCTGGGAAAGTTTCGATAGTGAGGGACTAACTGATGATGTAGGAGAGGAATGAAATTTATTAGGGTACCTCCTTGAGTATGTCAGAGGAGATGTTATCTAGTACACAAACCATGGGGTTGACCTTGGTTATGAGAGTAGGCAGAATCTATGGGTACAGATGAAAATGAGCTCATTCTCTCAGTAATGGGAACTTGGATGTTCTCCTCTGTTACTTACATCTTCTTAGATAACTACGAAGCTGAAATTGTGGAAGGTAGAGGAGATTCTAAAATTCTAAAGAGGGAGAGGAAAGCAGTGGGGGTAATAAATGGATTCGGAAAATGTGTTATGATTGCATGTAGCATTAAGGGCACAGTGGTCCTTTAACATTAGGTCAGTGGTCCTAACGTGAAAGTAACAAAGCTTAGCATGGCTATTTTCTTTCAACCACCCTTGGCGGTACAGGTGCAGAGTAAGGGCATAGTTTTATTTAAGCAGGGCAGAAGTCTTTTTTTTTAATGTTTATTTATTTTTGAGAGAGAGAGAGAGAGTGAGAGAGAGTGTGAGCAGGGAAGGGGCAGAAAGTGAAGGAGACACCGAATCTGGAGCAGGCTCCAGGCTTTGAGCTGCCAGCACAGAGCCTGATGTGGGGCTTGAACTCACAGACCGCAAGATCATGATCTGAGCTGAAGCTGGACACTTAACTGACTGAGCCATCCAGGCGCCCCACGGGGCTGAAGTTTTGACATGGTTGTACAATGAAGCAAGAGGAGCAGGGAGGTGATTGTGTATACAAGGGGGTCATGTTGAAGACCGACCACTGATTTAAACTGGAGAGGTGAGATGTGAGAATCTTAGGTGATGGGAGACAGAAAGGCTTCAGCTATGGTAGTAGTGACAGAGTCTGGGGGCCATTCTAAGAAGCAAGAAAAGGTAAGTGAGCCCACTGGAGGCAAAGATGTCATGGGACTCAGAATCCTGAGCCTTAGACAGAGCCAGCTACATGAGAAGTAAAATTCTGACAGGAATAGTCGGATTCCTGCAGGGGAAGATATTCTAGGAACGAGAAGTGAGTGACACAAAGCCACAGGGTCTGGTGGTGTGTGGTATCATCTGATGAGACAGTCGAAATTTGGGATTTTATTTTTTAGTGGGGAGAGGTTGGTCTGAGAGCAGCGATGGAGAGCATGGAAAGCACTTAGCACACCTCAGGCACGGAAGCATGAGAGAAGAAGGGAGAAAACATAAAAGGGCTAGAAGTGAGGTGTGCAGAGCCAGGCTTCTGTGGAACCTGCAAAGGAAGAGCCCTGCACTACCCAGTAGTGTCACATCTAAGAAGGTTTCCTTCTCAGCATAGGCTTCACAGCTTTGCACATTTAGTCTTGCACTTTTCCATCAGGTGGTGGTGAAGCGTCTTAAGGAGAAGCTCCATTTTCTAACTTACAAAATGGTGTTGTAAGAGCTTAGCAGAGAGTAAGAGGTAAGTACTCTCAACTCTTAGTTGAGAGTTGAGAGGTTGAGAGTAAGAGGTTTTGTTGGTTTTATACGATCAATTCCAGAAGTGAAAGGACTTCAGGAGTGGGAAGAGATGCAGATATGAAGTAAAAATAAGAGTATAGAACTTGTAAGGATCGGAGTCTGGGAATGAAGGGATGACCTTCAGAAATTCTGATTCAACTGATTTTGGGTAGAGCCCAGGCATCGGTAGTTTTGAAAACTCCCAGTAATTCTAATATGCTTCCAAGGCTGAGAACCATTGTTCCAAGTACTTTACTTGTTTCAAATTATTTAAACAATTCTTCTAAATGCCTATAAGCAGTATATTAAATTCATAACATGTGACATACATAATGTCATACATCATATGGTAAAGACTAAGTGAATAAATCGCTCAAGCACACACACCGTTCTGTTTATCCATCACTGTCATTGTCAATAGTTCTAAATTAACACAGATAGGTTTCATCCAATAGCTAGATGCTTCCACGTTCACTCACCGAAAAGATCAAATGAAATCTACATCCAGCTGGATTTTGGAGACATGTGATGCCACTTGGTGTTGTGTGCTTTCACGGTGTACTTCTTGAGTAAAATCATCTTAAAAATGAGCACAAATTTGCTCTGTCCCTCATTTCGTTGTTTGTTGGAGATCAATCTGAGATAGAGTAAATATTTTAGTCTTAATTTAAAACATAATAGCTGCATGCCTGCTTGGGAGCCTTTGACAATGAATGAGTTTCCACAGTTTCTCTTTGAGTAACCGTTGGAATTTACATTTGATTTTTAGTTTATTTATGATAATAGGTCTTCCAGATTTAACCAGGGGTGTTTTGCTGCCCCATATCTTCATACCTGTCCTCTCTGCCATTGAAACACCTATCAGTTACCTGTGTTGAGACGTGTCGCTAAACAACTTTATTTGGAGTTTGAACATGAAATTTTCACTCTGGTCATTATGGATATTGATAAAATAACAATTATCTTCCGACCAATAGAGACCTGATTTCACATTTTTCTATAATAGCATAAAACAACAAAAGCAAAAGATTATGCTCTAATTGTAATCTCAAATCTAGAATCTTCTCTGCACAATTTACTGGGAACTTATCTCAGGTCTACCTTCATGCCCCACCAGTTATGGTGAGGCTGAGCGTCATCTGTCAGAAACAAACACATTGAAGTTGCTGAAGTCACTGCTCGCAGATTTTCTTGTATTACAATATTAAGCACAGGATGTAAGAGATCCTAAATGTAGCACATCAGAAAAATATTATCTTCTACAAATGCAATGATGTGGATTTGCTCCCATTCAGAAGACGTGCTGAAAATGTTCCAGGATATTGTACACTGATTTCTTTCCGTCTGCAATGGCTAATCCCCCTTTTGGATTGAAACAAGTAGTCAAATCACTCCCAAATCTTCAGGAAATGAAAGGCTAGCTCACTAATCACCGCATAGATACTTCACTTTAATATTTCATTCAGCATTGATAGAAGATTATGATGGAAGATATTATGAAAGGGCACCCACTGCAATTGTACTCAGTGGGCCATGTGTAATATTCGCAAGGACATCATCTCTGTGGGTACTTTGCAAGTTGCAGTTAGGTGAAGAGTAAATGTTAAGCCAGATTCTCCCAGTCATCCAATCAAAAACATTTATTATGTGCCCGCTCCATGTAAAGAACTATATTAAGTGTACAGTTTTTGTCTGCTGTTATTCTGCACCTATGCTCCCGGTGTGTTTTAAGCAGAGCTGAGTGGGTCTTGCCACTAGAATAAAATAAAGGCATTCCCCCTCCCCCCACACCCCAGTATCTAGAAAATAAGGCTTAGAACTTTATCGATTTTAGCTTTCTCCTGCTAGCTTTTCTTGAATGTTTGATGCCTGCTACCATTTGTTTCTATTGTAGCTTATTGTAAATAGTTTCAAAACCAGGAGTAATTTAAGTGTAGTACCTTTTTATTTTATGTTGTTCTGAAAACAACATCATGATTACCAAGTGTCCTTTCTTGTCACGTAAACAAGTCTGAACGCCAGTGTGACTTAAGAGGCCTTGGAACAACTGTAATTAATTCGATTCAGGCTGCTAAAAATCAGTAAGTTCAGACAGTTGACTAATACACAAATTTCTAGAATGTAATCATGTACTTTAAGGAGAATTAATGCAGCATTTTATGTAGTTAAAGAGTGAAAATAGGTTAGATCCCAGGAGGATTTGGTGAATTTTGTTTTTACTTACATGATTTTCTAGTGAATGAAGTTAAATCATGTCTATTATTCCATAATGCCAATCATTTCCTACAACTACATCAGACCATCTGTAAATTTAGACTTCAAGGAATGTGTAATAAACTTGTTTTGTTTTTGTCCAACAGCATTAGCTTAGTATTTAATAATAATAGCAAACTCTTACTGAGCACGTACTTTGTGTAAGGAACCGTGTTCTATGTGCTTTGGCTTTTCTAAATCTCACAATCTCCTTATGAAGAAGCTGTTATTATCTCCTTTATTCAGATGAGGAAACAGATTCATAATCTAAACGAAACCTAATTTACTAGTAAAGCGAGAGAGCTAAACCTGGTTCAAATCAAAGATTCGTACCCAGTCAGTTTATCTACAGAGTCTGTGTTCTTGACAACTAAGCTAAACTAACACCATTTTTTTTTTAATTCAGGGAAGTTGTATTATTTAGGATGCCTTTAGTTGCAAGAATCACCCTAACCTAAACTGGTGGAAACAATAAAAATAATTTACTGGCTCACATAATTAAAAAGACTAGAAATAGCGCTTGCTTCAGGCAAGACTTGATTTATTGGTTCAATGATGTCACTAAGAACCCAGTTTCCTTCAGCCTCAATGCTCTGTTTTCCCAAGATGGATGCCAGCCGCGTCAGAGGAAAATGCTTCTTTATTCACAGTCGGCAGGAAAAAAAGTGTCTTGGTCTCAGTATTTCTTGCAAAAGTCTCGAGACTCACTCTGAATGAGCCATTTTAAGTGTCTGACTGCCCCGAATCAGTCACTCTGGTCAGGGAGATAAAATGTTCTGTATGACTTAGGCTAGATCTCATATGCATCCCTGAAACCACAGAATCCTCAAATGGGTTTCTGGTGAAGAGGGATGGAGATACTCCAAAAGCAAGCCACAAATGTATACAGAATATAGTATTTTTGCAGACTATAGACCCTATAAAGGAGATAGTCTTACTGCATAATTATAGGAAGGTCATTTTCTCTTTAACAATTTTGAAGTTCAACAAGACTGTCTATGTCATATATCATAACAAGAGATTGGCAAATGATGATTTCAGTTTAGGATGCCATGAACTGCAGTCATACCAAAGAAGTCACTTATCTTTCCTATCTCTCTTTGTTTCTTCTTCCACTTGCATGTTTATGTAAAGTATTGTAAGACTCATTACATAAGTACTATAAAGCTCATTTAATATGATATACATATATCATATCTCATATATATCATTATATCTCTACATTTTTTCCATAGGTGGAGAAAGCCTCAAAAAATTCAATGATTCACATGCCTATTCAATGAAGTATTTTTATTTTCTGTTGTCTAAATCTATAAAACACTACAGTTAATTCAAGTAGATCACCGCAACTGATTTGAAATTGAAACACCAGACATAAAGGAGATAATCTTTCTACATAATTATATGTAAATTGTATGTAAATGATATATGTATCATTTACTGTGATCATATTCTCTGTATCCATGTATCACCTATCTCTGCCTGATATCTTTTCTTGGAATCCATCTTTGAACTGAGGAATATGCCATACAAAATGATTTTGGAAAGAACATCTATTCTGAAATCATCTTGTCAGGCTACCATATAAGTAGTAATGGCTATTAAAGCCAATATTTATCCAGAATATTTAACTTTGTGGAAGTTTGGATCACTCAATAAAACAAAATATAAAATTTCATTTAAAATGACTTTTTTCTCCCAGTATCACTAGCTGACATTGTTATCCATAGTTGTTATAGGGATTTTTTTTTCTCTAGTACTGCTTTTGCTTTTTATTCACACTCTTTTAGGAACTAAGTACTTCTCTGAGATATGGCACTCACAAAGGCTAGTATGACAAATTTCAATGCCAAGGTTATATTGGTGGCTTGTGATGTGTAGGCATGAAATTGTTGTCCAAAGGAGACATACATGCTTCACGTTCTACTACGCTTGAAAGGAAACACCACAAGAAAAACCCACCTCTGGATTCTCATGTCAAGGCTAAATCATTTACAAAGTACAGCAATAAACATGCAAGTGGAGGAAGAGACAAAGAAAGATAAGTGACTTCTTTGGTAGGACTGCAGTTCATGGCATCCTAAACTGAAATCATCGCCTGCCCATCTCAGTGTTAAGATACATGGCATAGACAGTCTTGTTGAACCTCAAAATTGTGAAAGAGAAAATGACCTTCCTATAATTATGTAGAAAGATTATCTCCTTTATGTCTGATGTTTCTATTTCAGATCAGTTGCGGTGATCTACTTGAATTAATTGTAGTGTTTTATAGATTTAGACAACAGAAAATAAAAGTACTTCATTAAATATGCATGTGAATCATTGAATTTTTTGAGATTTTCTCCACCTATCTAAAATATGTAGAGGTATAATAAAGCCATAAAATCTGGAATCTCCAAGCAGAACATACTTTTTGAAATAACAATTGAGAAAAACAAAAAGAAAAAAATATTTAAAATAAATTGCTTTTTTAACATTCATATTTTTTTCAAACAAAATTTTATTTTACGGCAGGTTTAGATTTCATAAGAATTGCAAAGGTAGTGCAGAAAGTTCCAAGGTATGCTACACTCAGTTTCCCCTGTTATTAACATCTTATATTAATGTGGTACATTTGTCACAATTATAAGCCAATACTGATACATCATTATTAACTAAAATCTATGCTTTATACAGTTAGTTTCTAAAATAAAAATTTATTTTAAAACAGTTTAATACACACAGAATTACGTGAAATAGTACTGAATTTCCATATATACCACACTAAATTTTCCGTATTCTTGACATCTTACATTTGTATGGTACATTTGCCACAATTAATGAACCAATATTGATGCAATACTGTTTAAAGAGTCCATACTTTATTCAGATTTCCCTAATTCAGTGTTCACCTAATGCCCTTCTTATGTTTTAAGATCCCATCCAGGATATCACATCACATTTGATCATCATGTCTCCTTAGGCTTCACTTGGATATGACAGTTTCTTGTTTTTAATGACCCTGGAATTTTTGAGGATTATTGGTCAAGTATTTTGTAGAACATCCCTCAACTGAGATTTTTCTTAGGGTTTCATTACAAGTGGACTGGATCTTTGAGCTCTGAGGAGGAAGACTGCAGAGGTAAGGTACTTTTCTCATCATATTTTATCAAGGTTCACATGACTTACCAGTGTTGATGTTAACCTGAGTTACCTGGCACATTGCTTACCAGGTTTTGCCACTATAACGTAACTCCCTACCCACTCCCTTTTTGATACTGTCCTTTTTGTAAACAATTTACTCATACATGGGCGACTGAGTGCTCAGTCGGTTAAGCGTTTGACTTCGGCTCAGGTCATGATCTCACGGTCTGTGAGTTCGAGCCCCACATTGGGCTCTGTGCTGACAGCTCAGAGCCTGCAGCCTGCTTCAGATTCTGTGTCTCCCTCTCTCTGTTCCTCCCCGCTCACACTCTTTCTCACTCTCAAAAAAAAAAAAAAAGATTAAAAAAATTAAAAAACAAAAAGAATTTACTCACACTTACGAAGAGAGGAAAACATGTTCTACCCCTTAAGGGCAGAGGATCTATATAAATTATTTGCAATTCTTCTGCATGGGAGACTGATCTTGCCTCTATTTACTTATTTGTATCCTCATTTATTTATTTATTTGCATTCATATTTTAAAAATGCAATTAGTCAAATAACATAGAATTTGCATGAAAATATTTATTAGGAAGAGTGAAACACATGGCCTAATAAACCAGTATTCCAAGGTTAAGTTGGTGTTAATTGGAATGTCCAATATTCTAGGGAGAGCATGAAACTCTCCTTGGTTATAAACTTACTTCTTCTCTGTTGAGTCTTTTCTAAAATCTTTCTATTCACTGTGTTTAACCATCTCTTAGTGATAATGGATTGCTGGAGTCCATTATCTTCAGGACAGAGTAACAGATACTTGTATTTGTTCTAATTGTTTCTCCCTGAACGTTTATTAGCAACAACAGCAACACTACTAGGTTTATTGAATGAGCCCCATTATGCTAAGCGTTTGACACATACTGAAATTTAAGCCTTGTCATATCCCTATGAGTCACAAATGATTATCCTCATTTTGAAGAACAGGAAAACGTCAGAGGGTTAAATAACTTCGAGGTCACTAAGTTGACAAATGGCAAAGGTGAAATGTAAACTAAGGTTTTTCTGATTCAAAATTTTAACTTTTGAATCAACCCACTTTACTACTTCAACTCTCGACATCACCCATAGTGTTGATGACTAAGTACTTCCCCTTTCAGTCTATGATGGACTGATTTTCTTTTAGCCTATTATACTTTTACCATTCCAGCTCTCCGATAATTAAAATTGTTCTATTTTTCTGGTCCAATACTATCATGTGTGAAATGGTGTCATAGGATATTTGTGTTGTGTTTTATTGCTTATGCATTACAGTTTTGTTTGGGGGGACTAACTTCATGTTGGCTGGGTGTTATTTTGTTTTTCCATTGGTTTCCTTGATGCCTCAAATCTCATTAACATTTTGACAAGACTATCCATTAATCCATATACCCAACTAATTGCCATTGACCAATTATATGTTTTATGGGGAAATACAAGCTGAACAAGATGGGCTTTTCCTTTAATAAAACTACAGGTGTATAGAAATAATATGCATAACAAGATAGTACAAAGAGAGAAAAATTATGAAATTTATGAAATTATGAAAATTATGACTAAAGGATAAAGAGTTCAGAAAAAAGATGAATTTTGAATAGGAGTATCAGAGAAGTCTTCTTGGAGGAGGTAACATTCGACCTAGTTCTTAAACAACTGATAGGATTTGTGAACAGGGAGACACATGTGAGCACAGTGCGATGTAGAACTGACCTCCAAGATTTCACTTTCTCCTGGTTTTCTTTTTATCTCTCAGACATTTGTGGCGCTCATCACCTCCTGTCTGCCTTTTAAATATAAAACACCTGGCTTCTGCCTGCAATTCTCTTCTTTTTGTTCTTTGTATATGCATTGGGCCTTCAACTATCAGTCACATACTAAGAATCCCAGACCTTTCTTTCCACCTATAAAATATCTCAATAAACATCTCAAACTTAGAATGTCTAAAATAATTCCTATTCATTTTCTTAGATATAACGTCATAACTAAATTAACTTATGTTGGAATCAAGCATTCTTAGGTCTGAGTGCCATTTGTATCACACACTACTGAAGAGACTTCGGGCAAGTTACTTCACAGCTCTAAGCCTCATTTTTTTTTTTTTTTCAGTAAGACAAGTGGAAATCGTGTCTACTTTATTTACATATCATAAAAATTAAATGAGATCATAAAAGTCTAAGTTCTCAATGCTAGTTGTTCTTGTTATTATTATTTTACAATGTTATTAAAGGATGTCACCATCCACTTGATCACCCAAGCACCAAACTTAGCAATCGCCTCCAATGAAACTCATTAATAACACTTTCCACTAATGCTGTCAATTCTATGTTCCACATGTCCCTCTTCTATGCCCACTTGCTACTTCCTTAGTCTAGTCTTCCTCCTCTAATTGCAGTAGATTACAACTGGTTTTCCTGCGCTAGATCATGCCCTGCTTTACTTAATGCTCCACATTATTGCTAAAATAATGATCCAAATCTGCAAATCTGATATTTCCCCTCTGCTTTAATCAAGAACTCTGTATTATTTAAGTGTTGAAGTCCAAACTCTTTTATCATGAACTGGCCTCTGTCATAACCTCCTGAGCCATCCCTAAAAATAATCCATGCTGTAAACACCATAGTTCCATACCTCCATTCCACACCTCCCTCCCCCCATGCTATTTATTTTTCTTCCCAACATTCTATACTGTCGTACTTCTTGGAAACGTCTCACAGCAAGGTCTTTTCCACCCGCACTGCAATATGGGAAGCGTGTCCACAGCCCTCAGAAATCTCTTTTACAGAACCTTTTAAGACAGACCCAACCACTTTTGAGTCTCCACTCAAAACTTTACATGCTGTGATTTCCATAATACCTTAAACTTCTGTTGCACGTATTTATTTACCAGCCTTTCTGTTCCGCCAGACTAGGTTATCACTTAAGGGCAAGAATCTCACATATGATTTAAAATTCATTCTCAAATCCTAGTGAAGTGCTTGGCATGTTAATAGGTATTCAAATAAAGGCTTATATCTTAATTGGATAAACTGGTCTCCAAATGATCAAAGTTTACTCATTTTCTTGCACTTCTGTCAAGTCCTATTAATTCACAAGAATATATCTATTTTTGAAATCTGATACTTTGCTAGATGGAGAAGTTTGTCATTGGAAAGTCAGAGAATTCTGTGTTACTTAACGGCTGGCTCCTTTATGCTGATGGTGCTTGACATGACCTCTAGTACTGGTTCTGGAAGACCCAGCTCTATACACATCTTCTTTTATCTCAGCCCATCCATCACTGGTTGTTTCTAAACTGGGTCCCCGCCTGTGTCAAAATAGCTCCAGCTGATAGCATGGCGGTCTCATTACCCAGACATATATTTTGGAAAGAAAACTTGCTGAAGGTTTTCTTCCACCTGATGTAGAATTCAAAACTAAGTGTGAATTTGATAGGCAGAAGCTAGCGAAGATGCCGATACCTTCTTAATTTAGCCTGTCACCAGGTACACCACAATGCAATTACCCATTTATTAAGAAATAAAATGTCGACAAAAAGCATTTAATTTTAATTGCCTCTGATGCTCACCATATTGTCAGTTTTTACTGGCTCATTTTGGCTGCTCAGCTAGAATTTTCTCTTTCATGCAAACAACAGGACTAAATTGAATTACATAAAAAGAAGCTACACTGACTCCCAGCAGTGTGTTTTGACAAAACATTTTGTCTCCGTAAATGATTTCAGATGCTGTAGTCAAAAGCCTTGACTGCAAATAATGGGTTCATAAAACCGATCTTTAAAATTTTACCTGACAGTAATGCCGTGCAAATATCTACGCTTCCAGTTCACCTTCTCCACTTGTTTACATCAGGATTTTAATAGAGGGGCTGTCACAGAACAACAGCTAAAGGCCAGTGTTTGATAAGTTCCTATAAAAACACACCATTTAAAATGAGAATTTCCTTCTCAAATTCAGCCATCATAAAAGGTGACGCTGGTGGTGGTTAGAAAATTACTGAAGAAACCGTGTTTTCTTGGAGGACCTCAATAAAAGTCTCAGAGTTAAGGGACATTCTAAGTAGTGACGACTTTCAGATTCTGACATTTGAGTTGCTAGAACAGCATTTGGCAAAAAGTGCTTCACTTAGTAGGTTCTCAAGAAACGTGTTCCTCAGTGATTACAGCACCTGTTGTTTAACGATGTACCTTCATAGAGGCTGAGG
The DNA here is from genome assembly GCF_007474595.2 of Lynx canadensis. NCBI lineage: Eukaryota > Metazoa > Chordata > Mammalia > Carnivora > Felidae > Lynx > Lynx canadensis. Next base: position 152,210,762 of record NC_044310.1, on the reverse strand, counting down.
TCTGCTCGCGTATATTTCATTTTATCAAATGAAAACCACGAATTATTTCCACAGTGAAATTGTATTATTGTTTTAAAAAATAACTAGGGGTGCCTGGGTGGCTCAGTCGGTTAAACTTCTGACTCTTGATACTGGTTCGGGTCATGATCTCGTGGCTCCTGGGATCAAGTGCCACCATCATGCTCTGCTTTGACAGTGGGTAGCCTGCTGGGGACTCTCTCTCTCTCCCTCTCTTTCTGCCCCTGCCCCACTCAATCTGTCTCTCTCTCTCTCTCTCTCTCTCTCTCTCTCTCTCAAAATAAATGAATAAACATTAGGAAAAAGTAAAGTAACTAAACAAATACTGCTATGCACGTTTTGCATATTTGCTCTGAAATCCTCACTATGGGGAAACAAGTAAGATGTCAATAATGAACTGAAGGTTTATTTAGCGCTTACGATGTGGCTTGCTAGGTGCTAAGCACTTTGTATGGACTATCTTATTTAACCTTCTCCTCAAGATGATGAGGAAGGTACTTTTTATGAAGGATCTGCGAAGCTGTTCTGGTTCTTAAAATTGATTTTTTTTTCCATTTCACTGAAACATGTTATCTAGTTATCACACCATAACAGTAGAGTAATATATATGAAACATTCAGGGTCTTCGCAGAATATCTTTCTTTACTTCTCAACATTTTTGAAAGCGGGGCCTTATTTCTTACTGGAACATGTTTCAGTTTCTGATGCTTTTTTTTTTTTTCTAAAAACTCTGCAACTTCTTTTAATATCACAAATTCAGCTTTAGTTTTAACAAGGTGAATTCCACACCTGTTTCAGTTTGGTTTTTCAGTTCTATGAAGTAAACAGCAACAATGTTTTCAGAACCAGAAAATTATCTATCATTTTAAATATCAAGTGCCATAGTTACTATCACAGTAAGAATTTGAAAATGCCAAAGCGTAATTCTAGATTCTCCTATATCTTGTCAAGACTGGGCACTATCTTTTCCTTTTATTGCTTGTATTCAAAATGATTGTGCTAGCTCCTAATCATTTCAATCCGTGTTCTTCAATCCGACCTTTTTTTCTAAAAAGGCTTGTTTCTCTGCAAGAGTTCCCAGAATGATGTCAAATGAGAGTTGGTCACGTGACGTTCTCTTTCTTGGCAAACTCCTTCTGCAGTGTTAGGGAACTTTTATAGATTAAAATTGTTGAGATTATTTTAATTCTTTTTTATTCTAAGTAAATTAAATTCTCTGTCTTGTAGTCTCTTGCTCATTTCATTTCATCAATGTCTATAATTTGAAAATAGGAGGGAAATTAGATTTGGGCTCACAATAAGATGATATTTCAGGGATTATCGCATCCCTTGTGATATTAAAGACTTACTCTATTGAAGAAGAAATGGCAATCCATTTTTCGTCTGTCTTGTTTCATGATACTGCCGTATGTATGTATTCCAAATCTATGCTACTTTTACAAATTCCCTAGGAAAGACCTCTATGAATCAGCATACACAGACCCTTGGATCTCGAGGTTGAGACAGCATAAGATATGCAGCCCTGAAACTATTTTGCCATTCAGAACGCATCATTTCTTCACCACAGGGGAAAGCTTCAGAAAATATTGAATTCAACATTCTCATAGCAGTACTTGTTTGCTCTCTTGCTTAGGAAAAATGTTATAGCAACTCTCACACTTTATGCCATTTCTGAGAATTGAAGAACCACAGAGTGTCAGAACTGAAGTGTATCTTAGATATGATTTCATTATTTGGAGGAACTAAATTGTGCTTCCAGTGTTCATCCACATGGAAAACCCAGGGGGCAAATAAGTAGGGGGACCCAAATTGAGTCTCTTGTCTGTTTTTCTCTGGTCTCACATTTGAGACGCTTAACGGGGCCATCTTTATCCTTGGACTCAAGATGCAATTGGAGCCAAAGCAAAAGTCACATCCCCGCTCCCCACACCTGCCCATCTCTTTCAAGGACCAGAAAATCTTATATTTCACGTCTTACTTCCCCATTTACCCTGGATCAGATGCTCTCACTGTCAACAACTCTGTTTGGAGCATCAAACAAGGATGATAGAAAGGTGTTGCCTTGGGTTTTTAAACTTGAGCAAATTATATCGCTGCTTTGAACCACGGTTTGACCGGGTAATTCAGGTAATAATGATATTTAGGTAAAATTCAGGTAATAATGATATTTATTCATAGCACAGTTTGAAGGATTTAATGTGCTAATTCCTAGAATGCACTCACCCCAACACATAGAAAGCCTCAATACATAATAAACACTGCTGTAGGATTTACTACAGTATGTCTGGCAAATGTGTAGGGGTGGAGGTGAAAATGGTTGGTGTCTTGATATTGGTTTTGTGTTTCTCAAAAAGCGATAACATACAGGTTCCTGTTTTAAAATTTTACTTTTTAAGCAAATGCTTTGTTGAATTCTAATGTACAGACAGAAAAGCGAATCATGTGTGCTACCTTCAAATTTTCACAAAATAAACATATCTTTGCAATAGGATGTAGGTGGTTCCTTCCTGCCTCCTCAGTCACTGCTCTCCTAATGATCATCCATTAGTTTGCCTGTTTTGAAACGTTCTATGAAGGCAATTTCTGTGAATGGAATTTGTGTCTGGTTGTGTTTACAAGACTGATTCATATTGCTAAGTGTATCTGTATCTGTTCATTCTCATCATATGAAAAGATCACAAGTCATTTATCTATTCTAAAAGCAATGGACCTTTGGGTTGTTTTTAGTTTGGTCTTTTTAGGAATAAAGCTCCAGTGAAAATTCTTGTACATGTCGTTTGATAGTCATAGATATGTCTTTCTCTTGGGTATAAACCCAGGAATGGAACTGCTGAGTTGTCATTTCTGTGGATGCTCAGCATGAGTAGACACTTTTAATCAGTTTTCCAAAATTCATGCTTCTGGGGCGCCTGGCTGGGTCAGTTGGTAGAGCATGTGACTCTTGATCTCGCGGTCATGAGTTCAAGCCCCACATTGGGGGTAGAGATTACTTAAAAATCAAATCTTTAAAAACACAACCAAAAACACAAAATTTATACTACCACTGAAAAATATGGGAGTCACAGTTGCTCAACATGTTGCAAATACATACTATTATGTTTATGCTGTTAACTTTTCAAATGTTGGTCCTTCTATTATCTCATAGTCCATTTCCCTAAAGAAGCTGAGGATTTTTTCGTTATTGTTGTTGTTGTTTGTTTGTCTTTTCGTGTTTTATTGACCAAATGAACTTCTTGTTTTGGAAAATGCTTGTTGACTTTTTTACCCATAGTTCTAGTGGGGCCTTTATTATTTTCCTCATTGAATTTTAGAAGTTCTTTACATATTTTGGATACAAGTCTTTAATATGTATATTATGTATATTCAGCAAATATATTTCCCCCTTACTACCTTGCCTTCCACTCTCTCAATGATATGTTTTGATAAACAGAAGTCCCTAATTTTAATTTAGTCAAATTTCTCTCTCTCTCTCTCCCTCTTTTTGTTTTTTTTAACACATTTGTTGTCCTGATTTAGATTGATTGATTGATTGATTGATTTTCCCACCAGGGGCTTCTGACCATTGAGAAGATCAATTAAAGATTACATTGTAAAAAGTAAAAATTTACACTTTTAACATGCATTAGAGAAAAAAAATAAATTCAGTGTATCTTCTTCTTACAATTAAAATAGAAGTTGTTAATTTTAGTTCATCATATGCAACCCTAAAAATACTCAACTCTGTATATCAATGTGAGTTCAAGGAGAGAAGGATAAAACAACAAAAATCCAGAGACAGATAAGGGAGGAAAGACAAAAAACCTAGCCAACAACAGACAAGAAAGCAGATATAGAAGAGCAGAGAGTGGGGCATACCAAGTATGAGGGAAGAATCAAAAACTTGACTAAAGTGGGAGAGAAGAGAACCTGTAAAGGATAGAGGAAATAGGATTGAGGGAGAAAAGAGGTGGATATAAGGACACGGAAGGTTAGAAATTCAGAAATAGAGGCTCCAATGAGGCCACATCTCTTCAAGTTGTGAGCTAAAGAATACAATCACCTCTGATCTTGAGTCACTTACAACTAGTGACTTAACCACTGTTCAAAGGTCTTCTCCTACTTACACTTGCTCAACAGTGTTCAAAATAAACCACAGACAAAATGGGAATTGGGGTAGGAATTATTTGAACAGTAGCAGCTGAGGTCAGAGAAATACTTGAGAACCACTTAGAATCCCACTCATCAGTTCTGGGCCTGATGAGCCCAGTAGTTCTGGGCCTACTCATCAGTTCTTAGCGCCAATTTTAAATAACTCCTGTAAATAATGTTTGTCCTATGAATGTTTTTCACTGGGAGTGCATATCATACCCTTTAAAAAATTGATCTTATCTTAGATATTTTTCAGTCACGTAAATAAAAGTGATCCACTGTGTAGGAGCTAAATATTGTTCTTCCCTTTAGTCTAATGTTTTCTAAACTGTGGGTTTTGACTCAAGAAATTAATTTTATGAGTGGTGACAAACAAAAATTAAAACAAACAAAAAAAAAACCTGTGGATTTGAAAATACCAGTGCATCAAAGGCAAATGTTGTTTTGTGAAAACACTGTTTTTTACATACATGGGGTTAATGTAGATTTCAAAGCATTTCTGATTGTGGATTGCATTGATTTTTTTTTTGCCAGGGCTGCCATCACAAAGTTATCATGAACTAGGTGGCTTAAGCAGCAGAAATGTATTGTCTCATACTCTGGAAGCTGGAAGTCTGAGATCAAAGTGTTGGCAGGATTCATTCCTTCCGAAGGTTGTGATGGAGAATTCATTCCATGCCTCTCTCCTACCTGCTTTGCTGGCATCCTTGGCTTGCAGGCACATCACCTCAGTCTCTGCCTTCATATTCACATGACATTCCAGGTACATGTCTCTCTCTATGTCCAAGTGTCTCCCGCTTTATAAGGACGCTGTCATATTGGGTTCAGGCCCACCCTAATGACCTTATCTTAATTCATCTTCAAAGACCTCATTTTCAAAAAAGGCCACATGTATGGACAATGGGAGTTAGGGCTTCAGCATCTTTAAGGGGGATCCAATTCAGCCCATAAGATGGTTATGGTCAAAAAAACTTGAAACGCTTCTGGGAGGTGTTTCTTTTCCACATTAGCTTAAACCCGTAAAACCAAGCTTTTCCAAAAATGCAAAATTGAATATTGATTTGAAGATGCAATATAGTATACGGTATACCGACTCGGGGTGGTCCTCTCTGACCCTCATAATCACTGGCAAATAATTTGTGTGATTCTAATTATACTTCTTTCTATTTAAGCCGCCAACACACAGCTTTCAAGGTGCTTAGAAAGTTAATAAGGAAGCTGAATAATGATTTTTAAGGTCGTATTTATGTCCTCCTAAGCTTACTTTTTTATTGGTCTTTAAGGATCTAGCCAATACTTATGTAATACTTTAGTCACTTATTAAGATATGTTATCAAAATATAAGTTTTTTATTAATTCCATGTGATCTGTAAGACTGAGTTCTTTGGGAGGATGTATGTAGATGCCAGATATTTACAGCAAACTGCAAGTATTTATTCCCGAATTCTTAATCACAACACTGTATGCAGTCATCAGTTTTCTGACAACCATCTGCTTAGATGTCACTCATTCCTTCCACCCCGTCTAGTTGAAATTAAAATATTGACAGAAATAATTTTTGCATGGAAAGTGGAAAAGCTAATAGGGCTGGTGAAACTAGATTGGATTTTGCATGCCTTGCCCCTGACAATATTCTGACAAATTTCAGCTTGCTTCTTCCAGTCATACAGTACTACGGGAAAATAAAATATAAAGCAAAGATTTGAGCAACGTATAACCTTGGTTTCTTCGGATGGTCTGAAAATACTCTTGAAAGATAAAAGAAAAGAAGAAGAAGGAGAAGAAAAAGGAGGAGAAGAAGAAGAAGAAGGAGAAAGAAGGAGGAGGTGGAGGAAGAAGGGAAGAAAAAGAGAGAAAGAGAGAGAGAAAGGCTACCAAGCTGTAACCATCATACTTTATGGTGACTGTATGGAGTCGGAACAGTGGTATTAGCAGAGATAAAATGTTATTCTGCCCTTTTACAAATACGTAAGGACAATAACAACAAGGAAACATAAGACGTGAAATAAAGTTTTGAACAGAATTGAGAAAACATTTCAAAAATATAAAAGTATACCAATTATAAATTCATTATGAAATTCTTAATAAACCAGGAATCTTTTTTATTGAAAATATTTAATATTTTCAATAATCCAACCCTGAAATTCTTTTTCACCTTCGCAAAGAATCTTTAGCTGCGTGAAAAATTCTAAGCTTAGGTTTTAGAATTTCCTTAGGTGGTACATTATTAAACTAAACACTTGATTTCCTACTCTTAAAAAAATCATCAGCTAATAAAAAAAAAATAGTGTGTCCCTAAATGGTTTGCATTTATCCCCTCCAAACAAAAAGTGGTGTCCCCAGGGAGGAGAGGACTCATATGTACTTATAATTTATTTGATTTAAAAAATCACATCCATGCATTCAACAGATAAAGCATTAAATCTGTGAACTGGATTAGAGTGAGGGCATGCATTGATAAGAAGAAGAGGGGCGTAAGACAATGGAGTGAGTGGTTAGTTGCAGGAATCAGGTTTAGCCAGAGGAGCTGTTAGAAAAACAGAAACAAGAAAAAATAATGATATAATATCCTCAGTGATCTTTCCAAAGGCATAGGAGAGTGTTTTCCATAGTTGAATCACAAATACCCAGCAGAGAGAAAACCTTTTGGCAATGACTCCTGAGTATCTCAGAGACCCGATCGACATCATTTCGATCTTCCTTTCCTAAACCTCATCTCTGACCGTATCCCTTCTTACATCTCACGATGTGAATATGTCAATCTCCTACAAAGGAAGAGATTTTTTTTTTTGTAAACTAAAGCAAGTCTATCTTGAACTTCTATTAATGGAAAGGTGCTTGATTTTATCATGTGTTTATTCAATAATGTTTTTACCTTTTATAGTATATATTTTCCTACGAGGCTCTCTGTCGGGGACTAAAGATGATCCAGAAGAGCTCATTGCTTCTTGGTGCTGGTAGGAGATGTATTACAGGTAAATGGAAAAGCACAATGCAATGTGATGAGATGACGATAGGGGTAGGAAGAACAGAGAAGAAAGGGGGCGCAAGAAAATGTTTCACAGAGGAAGTAATATTTGAATGGGGTTTGAAGGTAAAGGGGAAGTTTGAAAACTTGAACACAAGCATTTTGGGCAGAGGGAATGCTATGTTTCACAACAGAGTTGTGAAAAGGCTCAGCTTTAAGACGGAACTTGAGTGTGATTAGATCAGATAAAAAGAATGTTCATATGGAGGATAGGCATCCGATGCTGCTGTTCTAGTATCGATTCACTGTTCCCCGACCAGGAAAGAGTTCTAATTCACACATGAATCCCCTCATGTGTGGATGACGGGAGAGGCACTAGTAAAGCACCCCATCAGGCATGGACTATTGTGAGGTTGGAGGGAAGGCATGGTCATTGCCTCTAGAAGCTGAATAGGCAGCAGCATGCATCGAACAGGGCAATTCCCCTCCTTTCAAGTTGACTATAACTCAAGACAACGTCGAATGGTCTCTGGGCTATATGAAAATATGGACTTCAGAATGTGGCACATATGATTGAGCCAGTATTTCACAAGTGGGTTTCATGTCACGAACTGCTAATGTTGAAAATGTGGCAGGATTTGGGAGGCCCTGACGTACAGCCTTGTCCTCCTGAAGACTGAAAAGAAGCTGAAGTCAGGGAAATTAGTGACTTGCCCCAGGTCCTCCCAAATATCTGTGAGAGAGCTGGCGCTGGAACGAGGGCCTCTAACTCCCAGGCCAGTCTCATTTCCGTTGTGCCGTGTGCTGATTCTCTCAAATGCAGGTGTTCGCTGCCTTTTGGGAGGACTGAGGAGTTCAACACATGAAAGAAATGGTAAGTTCCCTGAGGGGCTTTGAAGTTAATAGTCTTCTAATCACCCTTTTCTGAGCAATCTTGTCTTAAATCTTCACTTACTTCTGGATTTGCCATAATGCAAACTTGCCTGAGCTTTCAGACGGAAAACACTCATTCTTCTTTGGGTTTTTAGATACCATCTAGAGTGCCCACCAGTTTTGACCCGGTTGAAACTACCTGATATTATCTATGTGACTCAGGTTTAGGTCACTTTCAGCCAGGGTCCCAGTGGGAAAAGGAGAGCACTCTTAAAAGGGGGCAATTGAAGAGACTTCATCAAAAGTACTATTGACAGGGGCACCTGGGAGGATTAGTCGGCTAAGTGTCAGACCTCGGTTCAGGTCATGGTGAGTTCGAGCCCTGCATTGGGTTCTGTGCTGACAGCTCAGAGCCTGGAGCCTGCTTCAGACTCTGTGTCTCCCTCTCTCTCTGCCCCTCCCCTGCTTGCATTCTCTCTCCCTCCCTCTCTCTCTCAAAAATAAACATTAAAAAAATGTACTAATGACAAAGTGGGTGGGATTAAGGGAAACTAACAAGCAATGATGAGTCACACAGGGACTCGCAACGGTAGGAGAGATGTTGACAACCTAAAGCCGAAAAGGGAAGGAGAGAAAACTGCTCCTGGAATCCGGAGGGAATATTTGCAGATGTAAGGGATGGCCCTCGGACATAAACTGTGGTTATAAATACAGGAATATAGTCGTTGCCAATCTGAGGCACAGCAGGGAGGGAGCCAGTAATTATAAATAGTCCAACTCCAATTTTTTCCTGCCCTCTGATCTCCTCAGTGCCTCAATTTGATCAAACTGAACAGAAAGTCAGAGAATAAGGCCATACAAGTCAGTCTCCAAGGGCACAGAGCAGAACGGATAAAGTGGAGAATGGATCTGAAGGAGAAAATGGAGAATATGCTAGGGCGGGGCAAACACAAATTCACCCCCAGCCTAGCCCAGGATCTCTTCATTCTTCCGGTTCCACATCGCTTTCTGGAGGTGCAACTCCACCAACCGCTCCGATTTCAGAAAGTTTACCTAACACTACTGGGAGAATTATGTAAATATGAAGAGTTTGGCTGAGCAGTAACTAAGGAGAGAGGGAAACATGACCTCCATCTGCAAGCAGTGGTGGGAATCAAAATGATTTCCTGTGGGACGGCGGCTGGTATTACTGTTAAATCATTTGTATACTGTTAAATGAGTTGTGAGCTGGTGGGGCAAAGAGGTCTTAGAACTGTGTTTGCTGGCATTCTCCCTACCTCCATCATTGTCTACAAGCATTTGAAAGGTTGAAAAAACAGCAAGAGAAGGCTCTGATTCAAGGTGATAGAACCAGGTAGATGAGGGTAAAAATCAGGAGAAAGATATTGCAAGTAAAAAACATAACAGTGTTGATAGCAGAAGTTAATCTTTTATTAAAATATTCTAAGGGAATAAAATATGGGAAAGCTCTTCTTTTGCATATTTAATCTCAGAGTGAACAGAACTCTAAAAACTTACTGCTGAAGATAATCTTTGTGGAGAAAAAAAATACACAGTATATTTTTTGTTTGCATATGTAATAAGTGCACTTAGCAACACTAAGAAGCTTTAGCAAGCTTCACATTTAAGATATGGCTAATTGATATTTACTTTTATTATCTCAATGTGGTTTCTGATACCAAACATTTTTAAATCTCTGAAGATAAAAATTTTTTTCTTCCCCTTCTGGTAAAATGCTGAATATGTAGTTTAAAATACGTAATAAAAATTTTATGAAAAGGGGTTTTGATATTAGGCTTGTTTTCAAGGAATATATTTAAAGCATAGTATAAGCCTTCCTTTTAAAATTTCAATTAAGGTAAGCATATGTTGTGTACCTACTAAAGCTAATGTTTTTCAAGTCTAAAAATTTCCTACCTGGCCTGACAGGTTCTAGTGGACAAAAACTATGGTTTATATTTTATGGTTTCTTCTGCACGCCCAGCATAGTCCCTTAAGCATAAATTATGGTATAAAATTTCATCAGACAACATTGTGCAATCACAACAATAATTAACATTGCTGATCATACCATGTCTGATGCTGCTCTAAAACATGAGATGCTATTCCATGCATTGACAACTCTTAAAAACTTCATGAGACATTTCTATCTTTGTGGCTGAGGAAACTGAGGCTGGAGAAGCTAGACAATTTGCTCAAGATCATGCAAACAGTTAATGGCAGAGCCCGCATTCAAACCTGGGAAATCAGATACCAGATTTTGAGTTCTTAGCCACAATGCCATATGATTTTAAAGGTGAAGTTGGTGGGGCCAGAACATAAGGAGCCTTATGTGTTAGGACAGCAGGTTGTCAACTGAGAACCGCTATGGGTTTTAACATAAGAAAGTACCATGATCAAATTTCTCTTTGAAGATGAACATGATGTCTTTTTTAAGGTTCAATTAAAGCAGACAGAAGAACTGTGCCTTTTTAGCTTTATGCACTGTTTCCTTAACATTTATCCAGGGGCTAAAATAAGCTGTGATAATGATGAAAATGACCAGAGTTCATTCTATAATCCAATGGTTTTTTGGCCATTTTTAAAAACCTTTGTCCCAACAAGATTTTCTGTGGACACTGAATAGGAAAAATATCTGAAGGGGTTTAAAACACCCTATGCTTGTGATGCAGGGAGGAAAAAGGAGTTTCTGAGAGTAGCTCTGCGACAGGGAAACTGCAAACCCCAACCACCTTTCTCAATGGCTCTTCCTCTTCCTCTACACGTCACGTCTGTTCCCAAGGACTTTACTAACCAGGGCAGGCTCATTGCTGCAACAAACAGCTGCGAAGTTTAAGTGGCTTCACATGTCAAAGGCTTTCTCCCCCTTTCTCATCTTCTAGTACGGTGCAGGTTGGAGAGGGTAGAAGATGTCTCAGCTTCACAGAGTTACTTACAGACAGGCTGATGGAGATTCCACCATCCCCCAAGTGTGGAATTCAACATCCAGCCAGCAAACCAGGAAGAGAGAAAGCATGGGGAAGGCAGGCCCACTCTTAACTGCTCCCGCCCACAAGTGACAAGTCACTTCAGCTCACATTTCATTGGTCAGATGATGTAGTCACACACTCTGCCCTGATACAAAGGGTTGGCAAGTCTAATTGAGCCGGATGCCCAGGAAGAGGGAATAATGTTGGGTGTTTGTCACGGTCACAGAGACTGCATCACAAATTGAAATGAATTTGAAATGAAATGAATCAAGTTAAAGTGAAGAGTTAAGTGGCCCAGTGAGGCATGGCTTTTAAGGTATGGAGCCAGGACTTGAACTCAGACTAATTTCTAACTCCAAGCTCAACACAGTGAATGCCACAAGGGGAATACAGTCACAGTGCATCCTGGCCTTGTGAGGAAGGAGTGGTTGTGACAGTGATAGGTGGCCATCAATCTCTGGTCTTCTCTTGGGAGCACAGGTCGACTGTTCAATAACTGTCAGTTATTTTTATTATTGGATTAGGTTTCCAATAAAAGATAGCATTTTGGAAATGATTTTAAAGGAGATGAGCCATTTGACAAATGGGAAGTTAATGTGAATGGGACTTCTTCCAAAGTCATTAGAAGGCTTTTAAAAAAGGTACAAACACAAAGAGTAGAAACATGAATGAAAGGAGTCTGAGAGGGGCTCATGAGACTGGAGCGTGAAGAAGGGTTTTGTGCGAGCTTGTCTGCTCCTTCTTACGTCTCATAGGCTTCTGTCCCTTGCCCTGTAACTCCAACTTTCCATCAGCACGTCCTTTCCTTTGATCTGGGCAAAATACCCGGATGCTTAAGCCTCAGATTCCGTATCTTTAAGAAGAAAAAGGATGACTCACATCATTTCCACGGCTCCTGCTAATGCTGTGGTTCTTCAAAATATCTGAAATCCTAGGGTCTTCGTACCTACTAATAAAAAAAAAAAATGCTTCTTTTGCTATCTCATTTTTAGGCAACTTCAAGCTGTGTGCTAGATGAGCTCAAAACTAAAAATGTACATGTTCTGTGTATGTAGGTGTTAATGCCCAGTCTGAGTTTCCATATTTTGATGTAAACCTGTCTTGTGATACCATCAACCTTTCCCTTACACATTTTCATCGACTTTTCTGTTTTGTTTACAGGGTGAGGTTTTCACGGTGGAATTTGGCAATGGGATCATGGAAAATTTTAGGATGTAAGCACATCCATAGGAAATGTGAGTGGGAGTGTGTTTTCCTGAAGTTAATAGAAACAATTTAAAAATTAGACTGACAGTAACATTAAGAAATGGCACGCTTTGTTGACGAAAGTTTCTGTGAATAGTTTAGTAGATCATAAAAATTAGAAATACAAGTATTTAGACCATGGCTGTGAAAAGCAAGCAGTATTTCATCTATTTTCTGTATTTAAGAAACAGAAGTGTTTTTATCTATTAAATTAAACTGGAGCATGCTATCATCAACCTAACACGCATAAAAAGAAGTCTATAAAAACTTCTGTCATTTTCATCTCAGCATGATGATACCCCCCTGTGAGGTTTATAATTCTCAATTAAAATGAGTAATTCAATGAAAGAACAAGTCCCATGAGGGAAGATGCCAAGAAGGAATCCCAATGTTAAAGACATATTTTCCCACGGTAACTCTGTTATGGTTGGTGATGCTGCTAACATACCTATGCCCGCAGTCTTTGATTTTCATGTTAACGCAATGGTACTGTAAATAAACTTAGGAACAGATTTTTAAAATAGTTCCTCTTGTATTAATTGCATTTCTTTCTCCTGAAATTATCCTATCTGATAAATCCATCTCTTGGTTATTTATATTAGTAACAGTAGCATATGTGCTGCCAGATCTATAGAGGCCATGGATTGTTCTGCTTCTAATTCCACGCATATTATTTTGTGTATGCTATCTTCCTGCCATTTTGCCGTTTTGCCACTTATCGCCCTGCCATAAATGTCTAATTTATTCCTCAGAATAATCCTATATATTGTTTGAGTAAGTGAGGTGACTTGGCCAAAGTCACCCAGGTTATAAGCGTTCAGGATTTGAACTGAAATCTTTGAAAGGTCTCTTTCGGTGCAGGTGGACATTGGCCCATTTATTTTTTATATCTTCAGCTGATGGTCTTGCACGACCCAAACACTCTTGAGGGGATAGACCGTGGATCAAAAGTACAGATAGGAGCCTGCGTATTGTTGGATTACAAAGGACACGTGGGGGGACCAGCTCTGCTTCTAAGTAGGGACAGTTGCAAGGCTAGAGGGCAAAGTAGCCAGGCTTCCTTGCCAGCCTTCCAGTAAGTCAATTTCCTGCGGCTCTGGGTGGTGTGGATCAGTCAAAGCCCTCAGTTAAATGCTTCCCAGGACAAGACATCAATACCTTAGTTTGAGTGATTTTTTAGACCTCATCTCCAAATAGAGCCCCCAAGGGCATGAGATGTAGGACAGGGGGATGGTATCACAGATGTGGGGCTGCTTGAAAGTGAACAGCTAAGAGGACGCCAAAATGGGTTTCTGTCGTGGTCACTGCTGGCACATATGGCATCTTTCTGTGAACTTATAAACGTTTTCCTATCTGAGAATAAATTATTTAAAAAACCCACTTATTCTGGTCGGGTGAGTTACTAAAAGACACCTCCCCCCCCGCCATGATGTTGGCGAGGGCACAAATGTTGGTGAGGGACGTCTGAACCTTCAGCTCCACATATTTCACTTGGCTGAGGACATCTATGCACAACTTGTACAACTTTATTGGCTGTTCCGGTTTTTCCGGCTACATTGCACGAGGTCATAGGGCCTTAGGAAGGGAAAGAAAAATAGGCCTATTACAGAATTGGGAACCAACTTTATTCAAGGCTGAAACTTAGTCTTGTCTTTAGGGTATCTTGGCATCAAGGAACTGCGGTTTCACACTGTAGGAGGCTCACTGAGGCTCCACACTGTGGGGTAGGAGCTGGGATCAACGTGGAAAACGTGAGGTTTGATCCAGGGGGAATCATGGTTACGTAAAGATATTGTCAGGATGACCTCCCTCTTACCCTTGAGGCTAAAAAAGGATCTAGGTGCTTTTAGTTATTTACCAAAGGAGTATCAATTACTGTGGAATTTTAGTCAGTCTGTAGGGATTACTATAGCAGTCTATAAAGAATTCAAAATTCTTCTGGGAAGGTCTTATTTTAATTTCCAAGTAAGGGATCTCATGTCTCTCTTTAGGCACTAGTCTTGAATATTTCTTGAACCAGTTTGTCAACTATATATATACTCCTCAATATATATGTATATATATGTGTATATATATACATATACATATGTATTGATATATACATTGATATATTCTTTTCACTATGTGTATACTGTTAGCAGCTGTAGTCACTATAAAAGTAATATATCTTGCCAGAAACATTTTTTAAAACACAAAAGTACTGAGAATGAAATAGAAATTAATTTCAATCTCACTGTGAGATACAAGTCTCGTTCCCAACACTTGTATTGACCTCATTTGCGTCTGCCATAGTCTTCCTTCCTATTTAGTGAAAAGCAGAGAGAGGCTGTCCACTTGTTCTCAAGATCAGGAAGTATACCACAGACCAAATATCAAGGTCGGTCCAGTGGGTCTTTGACCTGCCTTCTGTTTCTTCTTTTATCTATCCTCAGATTTTTTGGTCCTCGCCAGCCATGCATTCTGTCCAATCTTTGTAGCACTTATCTGATAACCAGTTTGTTGATGATAAGTTGATTTTTACTATGGCTTTTGGGGAGATAACCAGGGCCAAATTCTTTGAATTGCTTTGATTCTTTCTATAAGATTCTTCAGTGATAGCCTCCTTCAATGTTGGGAGCAAAGCAGTCAGGCTGTAGCTATGCACACAGCTTCTTTTATTTCACCGAATTCATTTCATTTTTTTTTTCAACGTTTATTTATTTTTTGGGACAGAGAGAGACAGAGCATGAACGGGGGAGGGGCAGAGAGAGAGAGGGAGATACAGAATCGGAAACATGCTCCAGGCTCTGAGCCATCAGCCCAGAGCCCGACGCGGGGCTCGAACTCACGGACCGCGAGATCGTGACCTGGCTGAAGTCGGACGCTTAACCGACTGCGCCACCCAGGCGCCCCACCGAATTCATTTCAACCTACAAATCAAGCAAATATTGAGGGCCCCTGTCTAAGGAATTGTCATCAGAACTGTCATCAGGATTTTGACAGAATCTGGAGTTTTGTGAGAAGGCGTTGGGGCCAACTTTGAGTGGTTATGTGTGCAAATCTATGGGGTGGTGGTGGAAGGTAGAGGGAAGGAGGAATGGGAATGGGTGGGATATTTAGACTAAAAAGGCTTGGAGAAAGAATGAAAACATTTTAAATTTCCCATTCATTGTTCCTTGGCATCAGGACCATTTGCAGATAAAAAGGCCAAAATAAGCATGAATTTTCTTTTAATTAACTCTCTGAGATTTGTCTACCATTTACTTGCCCCCTCCCACCCTCATCTGTTATTTTGTTCACTTTAGGGCCATAAATATTATTAATCCACAGAGATTTCTTCCTGCTTCCCTTAGTTAATTAAAGATACTCCAGAATTTATCTTATGCTACCACCAGGAGGGCACAAAAAGTGAAATATTATATTGCTAGATAGTTCATTCATTAGCATAAAATAATCAGTGGGATTGTGCATTGGAGTTTCAAATACCTCCACCAGACTTTCTCTTAAAGGACAAATGTAGTCAGTCCACCGAAGCAAACAGAGAGGGAAAGAGGGGAGAAAAGAAGAGTAACAAATTAAGGGGAAAGGTGACACCGAATGTACAGATGACTTTTTTAGAGACAATTTCACCCTACTCGAGTCTGGGAAAGAATTGCAGTAGCTCCCAGCTCACATATCATTAGAAATAGACACAATGGCCAAGCCTTCCTTCATCTGTTTCAAGCTGTGTTGTTCAGTCGAGAAAAAAAGTGGGTGGGGGGGGCACCAGGGCAGCTGTCAAAAAAAAAAACTCCCTAAAATGATTATTCTTATATTTTACTTACTTTATTTTATATTAATGGTTTTATTACAAAAAGAAAGTATGATGTAAACTTCATGTATCATTCACTTACAACATTTTAGAACAAACCAAGCAGAACCCAACACTAGACAGCTCCACTATTTATATTCCTCTAAGGGTAGCTCATCCTGCCCTCTTTTTCCACCCTCAGTGTTTTTCTTCCTTCAGGGAGAGATTCTATATCAGTGTTTCATTTCTCCTCTGGGTGGACTTAAAGGCCAGGCACATTGATTATTAATCATTATATTGGGGTTTCTCTCCTTTCTTGACCAATGACACAATCTGCAGAGCATGATAGGTATACTGTAACTGACATCTGTACTGAAGGAAAAAAATCAGGTTACGGTGTATATATCTGCACTAATAAAAAAAGCCATCTTTCAAATCCTCCTTTTGTAAGTCTTACTAAAAAGACCACTGTGTTACAAATGCATAGGCACTGAGCCATAAATCCAGTAACAGAGACATATCTAAAAGCCCATTTTGGGACATTCTTTACTTGGACTCTTGGGACACTCCAGGCTTAACAAGAGTCACTTTTTTTCTAGGTTGTGCTGCTGATGAATACCAGGGAGAAAACTTGAAACATATGGGATTCTCTGGCCCCTTGAGCTGGCTGTGCTATTTTGCTTCATCTATTTTGGTGTATATTTTTATTTGTGTAAATGTCTCAACTTAAAATTATTTGCCATTTATGCTTTCTAAAACTCACTGGCTTTCTGACGCCGGGGCATATTCGAAGTGAATTTGTGACCATCAGTTTATAGTTTTCTGTGATACGGCATGAAATTTCATGAGTTAAAGAACAGGAGAAATCTAGCGTAAGAGTTAAAAGCATGGATTTTTATTCAGGCTGACCGAGGTCTGAATTGTGGCACTCAGCTTAAATGTATGACTTTGGGCAACTTATTTCACCTCTAAGAAGTTTAGTTGGCCCAACTACTGAGTGGAAGTAATAATAGTAATAATAATAGAGACCTAAAGCTCAGAGCCTGCATCATAGTAACTCCTCATTACATGGGAACATTATTACCATTATTACTCTTCTCCTTCTCCTTCTCCTTCTCCTTCTCCTTCTCCTTCTCCTTCCCCTTCCCCTTCCCCTTCCCCTTCTCCTTCTTCTTCTTCTATTATTGTATTTTTAAAATGGCCAAATCAGAATAATTGGTAAACAACTTCACTGTATATTTTTAAATAATTATGCTGAACCAAAAGGCATAAACCAATATTATCCTGTCTAGTGGGACATATGGTCAACCTGATTAGTGTGGGCTGGGGACAATCTCAGTATCAGCCTGAGGAAATTAGATAGAGTCACTTATTTTGATCCAATGTACTTACAGCAACCAGAGTAACAAACCAAGGGACAGGTTTTTGCTGTCGTTGATTATTTTCTTTTCTCTTTTTTAATTTATTTTATTTTGATTGTTTATTTTTAATGTTTATTTATTTTTGAGGGAGAGAGAGAGACAGGGTGCAAGCAGGGGAGGGGCAGAGAGAGAAAGAGAGAGAGAGAGAGAGAGAGGGAGACAGAATCCGAAGCAGGCTCCAGGCTCTGAGCGGTCAGCACAGATCCTGATGTGGGGCTCAGACTCACAAACCGTGAGATCATGACCTGAGCTGAAATCGGACTCTTAATGGACTGAGCCACCGAGGTGCCCCTCTCTTTTTTTAAAAAAACCTGTTTCTGGAGCACCTGGGTGGCTCAGTCAGTCAAGCATCTCCCTTGGTTTCAGCTCAGGTCATGATCTCACAGTTCATGATATCGAGCCCCACATCAGGCTCTGCACTGACAGTGTGGAGCCTGCTTGAGACTCTCTCTCCCTCTCTTTCTCTTCTCCTCCCCTGCTGTCTATCTCCCTCTCTCAAAATTGAATAAACATAAAAAAAAAACAAACAAACAACTGTTTTCAGTGTGGGAAGGAAGAGTCTGCAGTCATGCCTTTTGGTTTTGCCCATGCTTCCTCACATACAAGGGTAGTCTCTCCTTTGGTCACACCATTTCTGACTGTAAAGGACAATATGGATTTATGCTTAGTGACCTCTTGCAAGTTTTCTTTCTTTGCTGCAAAATTATGGGGAGCAACAACTTGATTTATTCCATTAGTTTTGAACTGTGCTGCCAATAAGTAAATTGGTTCATGGTAATCACAGTATTCACTTCAATTAAATGATCATCAATTGAGTTATTTGCCTTTTTGCATGTAATTTATTATGGTCTACTTTTCTCTTTCAATTAAAAAGTTGAAGTGTGTAATTTACTTGTTTCTAGGGATTACAAGTAAGGGAACTAGAATTCTAAAATAATTATCTTAAAGAGTTAACAATTAGAAATGTTTATGATTCTTTATATTTTACTGACAATACATGATTAGGAAATTATTTTGTTGTATGCAACCAAAAACAATTATTTCCTTAAGCAAAATCCACCTCAGGAAAAGGGAGAGAGGAACCATATGAGAAAACACATTTTACCTAATGATTTTCTTTCAGGAAAAATATTGCTATCATGATCTTTTTTAATTAAATAAGAATTTAGCACTTTTGCGTGTGTGTTCTTAATGTCAGACTCTTTGGTTATCACACTTACACCTCTGTTATTAATGTTAGCCATGGTTTGCAGATGAGGAAAAGCTAGTTATCAATGAATAATTCAGATTCCATAACTGTCAGACCTCATTATTTTAAATAGGGCCTGGTAGTTTCAGTTGTAACCAGCTAATTGCCTCGTTTAAACTTAAACTGTTAGACTATTTCACATAATTCCAATTTTAAAAAAACTTTAAATACACTTAAAATTGCTGTAGTACATACAGCAATTTGCCTTAAATCAATCTAGAAGAACAAAAGGCATTCTGCTTGTGATGTCTTCAAATAAGAATTAAAATTTATTTTAATTTAATCCACTAGCTGTCATGAAATGCTTACTTTGCATAGAATGAACAAACTGTTTTAATTTATTTAAAAACATAAAGTGAGAAGCTGGAGATTGAATCATTCAGTTTAAAATCTGATCTCTTTTGTTTAAATATATTGCCAAATAAAAGTCCCAAGTCAAATTAAATGTGATGGAAGGGATCACCAAAGGTTCCTGCTTTTGCTTCCTAAATCCCTGTCACTTTGAAAGCTAAAGCAACTGGAACTTTACTGGTGACTCAAAAAATCTGAAAAGCCAGTGTGGTGGCTAAGGAGGCGAGCTGCTCATATCTTGTGTCGAGAGAAGCTGTCGTGGTCGGTAGACATCCTCCAGCGGCCACACCTTCGGATCTGCCTCCGTGTCCAGGCCAAGGTCGCACCTGCCTGGGCTGCTCCTGGCCACTGACTGAGCATCGCGGAGAACTAAGTACGAGAGCCAGGCCATTCCTGTGGCGGGGCGCCTGGCACACCTATGCTGGCTGTCCTTTCTCTGGGACCCTTCCTCAGCCTGGCTGAAACTCTCTCAGAACTGTCTTTCTCCTATTCCATCCTCCTTCCTTCCCTCCATTCTTCTCCAGATGTCAGAACTGTGCGATACCCTGAGGGCTCTCCACACCCATTCCGCTTGGGTTTCCCTTTGTCATTCATGTGCATTTTCCTCAATAAATCTCTTGGACATCTAATTCAATGAAGTCACTGCCTTAAGGAAAAATAAATTTGTTTATATCCCAGGTCTACAAAGCTTTGCTACTTCAATGTTAATTCTCCCTTTTTATTTTAAATTTTGATTAGAAGCAATGTGGTTTATTAACATAAAAAAATGGTTATGCTATCACTGCTGGGGGGAAGCCTCACAACAATTAAAAAAAAAAATCAGCAAGGCTTTATTGTGATTACTTCAGCTGTTCAGTAAGCACAAGTTCAAATCTTTTCTAAAATATTTGTCCAAAGTTTATGCCCATGTTCCTGTTCATGTGAGTGTAGAAACAGCAGAACTCTCATGGCAAGGAAAAAGAGACATTTCTTCAGTTGTAACTCACTATCTGCTGATCTTGTTTCTAGTGTTGGGCAGTGTCTACATTCTCGAACATCGAAGGGTTCTTGTGCTGTTCCAAAGCTGGGAGAAGGGCAATGGTGTGGAAGATTCTGGAACATCTGGAAATAATGTACTGAGTTTTTAGCGAAGTTTGAAAGTCGCTTTAAGTTTTTAGTATCAAGGTGTCAACAACATTCCGTTGTACTCATTCGAGGAGTGAAATTTGGAGGCACGTATTTGCACAGTTTAGTTTTAACACCACCTTTATACTGGCTTGGACACTGGGTTCATCACAGAGATTCTCTGGGTGTGTTTCCTCACCTATGAAAATAGTCGTGGAGAGTGGCTAGGGCCGGGACTACACAGATTTGAGGGCCACTTCCAGCCTTAGGAGTCTCTGAGTTTAGTGAGTGTGCGGCACCCTCACTCCGTTTAAAGGAAGTGTTTTCTGGGTCTTTAAAGAGAACGTCCTTGTTTACTTTTCCAATATAGCCCGTACTGGATGAAACAGCACGTAAGGTTGCCCAAGTTTAGTATTCTTTTCTGGGAAGATGTGAAAAATGAATTTATTTTCCTCTGATTCGAATGTAGGTTATTTTTTATTTCCTTAGTTTTTTCACACATAAGTCTTCCAATGCAGACTACCTTTGTATAGTTAACACCACAATAAGGTTTGAGAAAGTTACAGATTGCTTTCCTTCTTTCAATTTGCATATAATAACTTCTGAAATATTAACACTTTCTGGAAGGTTTGTTCCCTCTTTATTACCACGCAGTTTCTGAGCAATGGTTAGTTTTTGTCTGCTCTGTAACATTCTGAAAGTATAGTAGGCTACCACGAAATAATATAGTAAATATTTCTCCTTCATGAATTCTTATATTCTGACAGGTTTTTCCCCCCAGAAAACCCAGAAGATGAAATACAGACATATACAATTAATGTCAGTTACAGTTCATAGAAGCACATGCTTTTCTTCCATGGCAATAAGCTGAACATTTAGGAACTGAAGGGTTTACCATCTGTGAGCTATGTGTCAGCTTAGCTGTCTCAGATCAAGCTTCATGTTTTAAATACTGTGCTCTAAGAAAAGCCCACCTCAATCTCTGAATGTCATGCTTGTGTCCACACTCAGATACCATGGTAAAAAGGAAGCCTTGCTTGTCTATCTTAAAATTCTAGCACTGGATTTACTCCTCTCCCATGATATGTGTCTTTAGTGAAGATAGTCATTATATTTAGTAATGTACTGAATTCTACCCCCCCCCATTGAGAATTAACGTACTACATTTAGAATTTTTGGATAATTACATAAATAGAACAATAATGGTTGCAAATGTCATACTTAAAATTGAATCCTTCTACATCGTGGTTTAGAAACCTATTGGATAGTAAACACTTTTTTTTTAATTTTTTTTGGGGGGGTTATTTATTTGAGAGAGACAGAGATAGTATGTGCACACAAGTCAAGGAGGGGCAGAGAGAAGGAAAGACAGAGCCCAATGCAGGGCTCGAACTCATAAACTTCAGTATCATGACCTGAGCCGAGATCAAGAGTCCGATGCTTAACAGACTGCGCCACCCAAGCATCCCCTAAACACTTTCTTATTAAGCATATATTCCAATTAATTTTGTTGTAAACTAATGAAAATAGATACTTTGGGTTTTTCTCTGCTTTGTTTTTAAAAATTCCATTAATATTTAGATTTTAAACTGATTTTTTATAATGTAAAATTTGTTTTAGTAAAAAGGGAAGACTTTGATTTGTCACAAGTACAAGAAAGTAAGAAGTGAGTTTATTGACTAAGCATTTCAGTAGAGCAGTATTTTGGGGTTGTGTTGTACATTTCGGTCACTATTTACCTTTGAGAGGAATTTGGTAACCTAGGACATGATTCAGAGGATTAAATGGTCTTTCTACATATAACTCATATTTAAGTCACATGTGTCTTTAAAATCATGGATCCCGGTGGGGGTGAGAATCCAAAGGAATACCTTACTTTCTGATATGTGAAAAATAGGAATATTCTCAAAGACAAAGTTTGAAATTTTGTAGAATGACTTCTTTTTAAATTTTTTTTAACGTTTATTTATTTTTGAAAGACAGAGAGTGGGTGGGGTGGTGCAGAGAGACTGGGAGACACAGCATCCAAAGCAGGCTTCAGGCTCTGAGCTGTCAGCACAGAGTCAGACGCGAGGCTGGAACCAACAAACCTTGAGATCATGACCTGAGCCGAAGTCAGACGCTCAAACGACTGAGCCACCCAGGCACCCCTGTAGCATGACTTCTTATGTCACTGTAAACACCTGTTCCATGGAGGGGGTGGGGACAAATTCCTTTCTGTGATTATGATATTGTGATGGATGGAAAGTTCCAGGAAGAAAGTAATTATAGTTTCCTAAGGATTGAGACAGACTTTTAACGTATACTGAGTGCTTCTAACATATGGTACAGATGGATTGCAAGCTACACCTGAGTGATTGACTAGTTCTAGCATTTGGTGTTTATGTTTTGATTTTAAAATAGCCATTCATTAGCTTGGGGTGTGTGTGTGTGTGTGTGTGTGCGCGCGCGCGCGCACGTGGTGTGTGTGTGCGTGTTTAAAGTGGTTAAGAAAAACATTTTATTTTTATGATTTCACAGAGTATGGAGAGTACTATATCCTAGAAGATTTAAGAGCATAACTCACTGCTAGTTGTTAGTCACTGACTCTTAATACCTAGTCAACATGAGGAACAGATGGTTTGTGGGAATATCTTTTTTTTTTTTCCTACTGCAGTGTTCCAAAATGGAGAATTTATACTTTAACTTTTTAAATAATAATTCTCCCAATCCCAAAAAACTTCCGGCAGCGATAACAACGGACTCAAAGCTACATGCTAAGGCGTGGTTAATTGCAGCAAAAAGGAACGGTATTTGACAGTCAGCCACGTCTGACATTTGAGATCTCCATCACCTCTGCAATTTAAACCCGATATTTTCATTTCTGAAATTTTTGTCCACTTGGAAACAAATTGAGTTTTTTTAAATGCAAAAATTATGGGGCGCCTGGGTGGCTCATTCGGTTAAGCGTCCGACTTCGGCTCAGGTCATGATTTCGTGATTTGTGAGTTGGAGCCTCGTGTTGGGCTCTGTGCTGACAGCTCAGAGCCTGGAGCCTGCTTTGGATTCTGTGTCTTCCTCTCTGCCGCTCCCCTGCTCACGCTCTGTCTCTCTCTCTCAAAAATAAATAATTGTAAAAAGAAATTTTTTAATGCAAAAATTAAAGTTAATGTAATAACTCATTATTAATGCAAAATATTAATACATACTAATTACATTCAAATTAACATAATCAAATAAGCAATAATTGGCTATGGGCACATGCAATCCCTTGAAACCTGAGCTGTAGCATCCGGGAGTGCTCATATTTAGCAGTGGGATAGATCCTCCATCAGAAAAAACAATAATGCAGTTTTCCCACATGTGAAGCAGACCCCAAACATCACATTGCTCATCCATAAACACGTCGGTCTCTATCCATAAAATATCAGAACTCGTTTACACAAGATAATAGCATCGCTACATGCAGAAGAACAAAAATAATTCTTAGTATTACTAATTATCCAGTCAACGTATAAATCCCCTTTATTGTCACATACACATTTTTTTTTTTCAGTTGGTTTGTTCAAGTCAGAATCCAAACAAGTTTCAAACATTGTATTTTGTTCATGTTTCCAAGGCACTTCAAATCAATAGATTCTTCTGGCTCTCTTTTACTGTAATTTGTTTATGGAAGAAACTAGAAATTCCCATATACCGTATAGTGTACCCTTGTATTATTATTTAGCATGATTCTTTGTCTCAGCTTGATGAGATACAAGTTTGAAGCTATAAAAGCGGTGCAGTGTATTTGCTATTGTAATACACCAGGAAGCACATATTATCATCTCTTTTGGGGGAATGTTTCTATTGGCCATCGGATATAGATATTATCAGTCTCATCCGTGTATTATTAAGTCTCTGATCAGCTTTTCATAGCCATTGTTGATCATGGCCTCACTCCAACAGTTCATTAAGGGATTATGTCTATTTATATTCTCTGAAAGTTCTGCAAAAAAGCACTATTTCAGTTCATACAGTATGTTCACCGTGGAGATCAGGGTGATATAAGCAGGAGGATGATGACAGTTTGTAACATTTTATTCCTCCTGGGGGGTGGGAGAAAATGGAAGCATTTCATTAATGTGTCTGTGTGTGATTTCAATTAGTCAATACTGTAAATGCAGCTATTTTCCAGTACATATGACAGCAGAGTCAACCTCCCTGAAAATACTGTGATGTGACTCTTGCTACTGTGGAGGAAATAGCTTACTTTAATAGCAAATGATGATTTCTACTCCAGGGCTAAATATAGACACTGATTGCTTGGTGCATTCAGCATGATTGCTCATCCATTCTACCATCTGATTGTCACAGCAAGTCTACACCATAAACAAGGAAAGTATCATTTTCACTATTTTACAAATGTGGAAACTGAGGTTCAGAGAACTGAAATCACTTTCCACTGTCATCCAATGAGTCGACAATGGAACCGGAAAATAGATCTTGGGTTCCCAACTCTAAGTCCCGTGGTTTTTAATCATGCCATACTTGAGTTATCTCTAGATTCAGGGTGCTGGGCCATTTGTTAAATTCAACAATATGTACCGATAAGCCGTTAAATTAGTATAAAGCTGGCACATGCTTTATATGAATAAATAAGTATAATTAAATGATATGTATACAATGAAAAGTTGGTTATACTAATTATCATGGAACCACTAAAGAGTAGTAATTATCTACCAAGTTTCACTTTTTATTGCTATTTTTTGTGTTAGCACATTCTCAAAATTTCTTTTGAATTGATAATACGTGAGAGGCGCAGGGAGTAAGAAATATTGTCTCCACTGAAGGACTTCATGGCATGGTGCAAGAAAAGAAGATAAGCCAGTAGTCATAGCACAGATTAGTAGGATGATGGGTTTTAGGCTTCAACAATTGTCAATTTTGACTGACCCTAAATTCTGTATTACTGTCATTATATCAAGTGAACAAGTGTAACTTGCTCAAAACATATGGGATACATTTTAGGACTATAACTGGTGGCTTTCTGTATAAGTAATTCTACTTGTTTTTAGGGGTCAGGCATGGCTAATTACACCTCTGAAATTTTCTTCAGGTCTTTCCATCCGAAGAAATGACCTTCTCTAGTTGGTTTTTAAAGGTCCATTCCCAGGTGGCTGTTGTGTCTAAGCATGGCCTTAGCATTGGCCCTGTCACCAAAATGGGCAGAGCCAAATGTCAGAGCAAGGCTCAAGGCTAGCTCTCCACAGGTCCAAGCTATCAGTTTATTCCTGGCCCTAAAAGAATCTGGGACACATTGCAAATCTAGTGGTATGAGTGTTTGTTTCTGGCTCACAGTCCCTGCAGGATCTCTGGTCACAATAGTTGATTCCCAAAGTAAAGGATAAGGCCACAATTCTTGAGAGGTTCCTCAGACACTGGAAATTTACTTGAATGACTTGTATGACATATTAAAAAAAAAAAAAAGGAAAAGAAAAAAAAAAGAAAGAAAGAAAAGCTAACTTACCCTCCTAGAGGAAACCTGTGTTTTTGTCTAGAGAAACCAATAACAGCACTAAATGATACCATGAAAGAAAAGTGAGGGGAAACAATAATAAGGACATAGTGTGAATACTAACATACCGAATTAGGTGAATTTTAATGTTATACGTGCCTGGCCTAAAGCCTGCATTGATGACATGAAGATTTTGGTCTTAGAGATGCTCTTAAGCAGATTGGAAAAGTGTTTATAAGATCTGTTGTTTTCCTTGGTGTTTTTATCACCGACCCCTAACCTTTGTACTGTACATGAGTAAAATTTTTAATCAGCTGGAAAACTCAAAACTTTCCTAGTCTACATCATGGAAAATCTCATAGAAGTGTTTTACATCTCCAAAGCATTTTACCTTTGTTTTCTGATATGTACTAATATATATGTACACATATACACACGTGTCTATATACATACATGTGTATATATGTATATGTATATATATGCATATACACCACCCCTCAATATACATTTATTAAACATTTTATTCCCACCTCCTAGAAGAGGAAACCAAATCTCAGGGGCTAAGTACCTTAGATGTCTATACTGAGTACTGAGTGTTTCTGACTCAAAAGCCAAAGTTTTCATTGGTTCCTTAATTTCAAAAGGTTAATATTACACTTTATACTAGATACAATAATTTCCCTGAGAAAACTTTACTTCACCTGGAGGCTGATATGAATGATACATTTACCCAGTTGTATTATCCGATATGTTTAATGTGGTTACACCGGGTGGAGGTACCAAAGTAGGATAAATGAAATGTAAATACCATGAAAACGGCATCCCATGCCTGATGGGAGGCGGGTGTAGTAAGTACATGTTGATAAGAAGTTTCCATGATTCCCTTCCCAGTAGCTCGTGCAGAATATTCTGACATTGGAGATTAATGATTTCCCCAGGAACAAAAATTAAATTAAAATAGTATTTTGCTTTGGCTCCCCCTTTATTTTTAAATTTTGTGAGCAAAAGAATATTTTGAGAATCATTCCTATTATTTTGGCAACTGGGTACTTTTTTATTCTAATGTGAAAAATCACAGATACATAGAACATTATAGCTAGAAGTCTTTTACATATCAACTTTCTTTTGAGGAAGGCCATTATTCAGACTATAAAACTTTTTACTGTCCTACGATTTTTATCTCCAGAAAGCATTTATTGGCACACCCACAGTGCTCAGAATCCCAAACGAGGCAAGGTGACAAGAATGAAAGAAGAAAGAGGCTGAGTTCACAACTGACTGGAAAAATTAGAGATGAAACCACCTAGGGTATATGCACTTCATGACTCTGTGCAGGAAACTCCGAAACATCCCCGTGCAGCAGGAACTGGGCTTTTCCACTCAGCTTAGCTGCCCTGTGGACTCTCTGAGCAGGGAATGGGTTTGCTTCTTTTGTCCTCAGCCCAGCAGAATCTAGGACGCAGACCCAGGTACTGCAGCAAGTCTCCTTCTAACCCAGCTGGAGGACCCTCTACAGGTAGTTATTATTTGGCTTCACGAGGTTGACGTTTTTGCCATATTTTATTTTAATATTTTTTTCTTAACGTTTATTTATTATTGAGAGACAGCGAGAGACAGAGCATGAGCGGGGGAGGGGCAGAGAGAGAGGAAGACACAGAATCCGAAGCAGGCACCAGGCTCCGAGCTGTCAGCCCAGAGCCCGACACGGGGCTCGAACCCACGAACTATGAGATCATGACCTGAGCCAAAGTCGGGCGCCCAACCGACTGAGTTACCCCGGCAACCCCGCCTTTTTTAATTTTTTTTTAACATTTATTTATTATTGAGAGACAGAGAGAGACAGAGAAGTTTTTGCCATATTGATGTACATATTCCTAAGTGGTAAGAACCTGAAAATATCGAAGTCATCAATAACCCACAAGAAGTGTATTGTCCTCTGTGAGCTTCTCCGAACACAGTAGGAAGTGTATTTTTCATTGTGATATGGAAATGTTTTCGACCACCTAAGTATATTTTGTATTATGAGCCAGTACACATGCACACACATGCACACACACACGCCTAACACAAAAGTTTCACGAAAATACTTATACATTCTATGGGCACTGGACTCCAACATTTTCTTTGCTTGTTTATTTTAATTTATGTTTGTATTCTGTTGGAGATTATTTAATTTTTAAAAACTGCTTATTTTTGTGTGTGTGTGAGAGAGCATGAGCAAGGGAGGGGCAGAGAGAGAAAATCCCAGGCAGGCTCCACGCTGTCAGTACAGAGCCTGATGTGGACCTATAACTCTCTAACTGTGAGATCACGTTTTGTGCTGAAATCAAGAGTCAGCTGCCTAACCGACTGAGTCACCCAGATGTCCCTGGAGATCATTTTAAAGATTCTAGTTGCCACCAACTGAATTTATTTCATGACCCATTCATGCATCCAGATATATTGACAGAATAACTTTGTGGTAAACAAGTTGCAGAATTGGAAAAAGAGACTATAGCAGAAATCTTCTTCAAGTGGAATCTACTTGATGTTTATAAGAAAACAAGCAAATTGATGTGAAGCTCAAGAACAGAGTTATTAATAGAGAAATTGGTCAGTTAGGTGTGGTCAGATCTAATTTATAGCTTGAATTATGTTTTCCCTGCCCCACATCCGCAATGTCTAGCACAATGTTTACTAAGAGTTTATAAGTAATGCATTGAATTTAGTTAAGATAATTAGTGTGGCTGTAGAAATGGTTAAAAGTTGAAGACTAGAAACTATAATGGAGAAAGGACCTGAACAACTTGGGTACTTCTTACGTTTGACTGTATAAGAGAAACAGAGTGCCAAGATTGTGTGAATTTTGTGAACTTCGGGTGGAGATTAAAGGCAAGATTTTGAAAGAAATCGTAAGTTTATCAGGAGATGTTTTAGGAATAAGTACATAGCTGTGTCTAGCGTTTGACAGAATTTTAGATTCTTCAGGAGAATGGACATTAGGGATCACTCAGGGTCCAAACTCCTTCCCAACGCAAGATTTCTTTTGTAGTATCCTTATACTTTAGCATACTTTTTGTAGTATATATCTTTTCACAAAACATTCCAGGAAAGGGAGAAGCTGTTGGTCTGTTGTTTATTATCTTGAATTACTGTAAGGTTCTTTTTTTCTCTCTAACTGAAATCTGCCTCCTGGTTACATCCACTCCTTCTCCTTGGTCTGCCTTCTACCATAGTATGAAAATTTCATTGCTTCATTTGTACACTAGCCTTGATCAACTCGTGACCATACACTTTCAGTATTTTTCAATGTCCCTGAAACGCAGGGTTAAAAATGTTAACAAGGCCAACAATGTTAAAAAGAAACTGAAGTTGAGAAGGGGAATGAAGCATTGAATAATCACAGAACTAGTCCCCAGTTCTTCGAAATGATATGGGCAGCATTTCATGTTCAACAGATAAAGATCTCCAGTGTTTTTAAAACTATGCATATTGTTGACTTCATAAACCATTATCAACAAGTAATATTTATTGTGAACTCTATAGGAAAATGGCATTGTGTTCACTGAAGGTAAAACATATTTCTAATGAGTTCTTTCCATGTGGGAACCTCTTCTTGCCAAATGAAATAGAAAGCTGTTAAATACATTTGCATTAATATCATCAATGGTCTAAAAGTGTAACAAAAAAGCTGAGCTCCTCTTTTAAAATTTTTTTTTTCAACGTTTATTTATTTTTGGGACAGAGAGAGACAGAGCATGAACGGGGGAGGCGCAGAGAGAGAGGGAGATACAGAATCGGAAGCAGGCTCCAGGCTCTGAGCCATCAGCCCAGAGCCCGACGCGGGGCTCGAACTCACGGACCGCGAGATTGTGACCTGGCTGAAGTCGGACACTTAACCGACTGCGCCACCCAGGCGCCCCAGCTCCTCTTTTAAAAGGGATGATCTCATGTTTGAAGAAAAATATTTCCCCATCAGATAAACACAGATTACTTAACTCTGTGTTTTCCCTTAAACACTAGTCTGCAAGATGGAGTCACCTTTGACTCAAAATATTCACTTCAAAATTTTCTATACTATAATCCTTAGTAATAAAGCATTAGGCAGAAGTAGCAAAATGCAATTTTAGGATATACTATTGGAAAATTCCCAATAATTTTTAGGTAAAAGATACTGGAAGTGTTCACTCTAATTCTCAGAGCTACACAATTTAATTACAGGCTGATGTATTTTTAAATTAAACATAGTTTTTATTTAGAATTCCAATATCATCTGACACAGGTGAAGCTTTGTTTTTTAATTTTTTTTTTCATTTATTTTTGAGACAGAGAGAGACAGAGTGTGAGCAGGGGACGGGCGAAGAGAGAGGCAGACACAGAATCCAAAGCAGGCTCCAAGCTCTGAGCTGTCAGCACAGAGCCTGATGTGGCGATCTAACTCACAGAGTGTGAGATCATGACCTGAGCTAAAGTCGGACACTTAACCGACTGAGCCACCCAGGCGCCCCAGACATAGGTGAAGTTTTGAAAGCTTCAAACCCTAGTAATTTTCAAATAGCATTTGAAGGACTAATGGTGAGTAAGAAATCTACCAATATCACTAATCCTCATTATAATACAATTACAAAAATATATAAAATCAGCAATATACAACAAGAAAAACAAAGATATTGAGTTTGAGTTTCACAATCTTTTAACTCTCTAAATCTTTTGCAATGGTTTCTAATCAATAGTAAAGTACACAAATTATATATATATATATTTATACATTTATATATACATTTATATATATATGTAAATATATACATTTATATATGTAAATACGTATATTTATATATGTTGAAAATATAATTGCTTTTGGTTCTCTAGCCCTTAGAACACCTAACAATGGCGATCCCGAGCAGGTATTTAGAAGTGAGGAGTGTTGCATTGTGGCAAATGTGGTAGAAAATGAGTTTGTTCCTTTAGAAAGATTTAAAAGTATGATGAGGAACCCAGACAGCATGCACAAGAAAATGACTAGAGGCTACAGAGGAAGGTAGAAACGATGTACATACAAATAATGCATACATGATGAAGGGCAACAAATAAATGTTTAGAATCAGGAAAAATATTCTTGAAGGAATTTTAGAAGGCCTATGTTTTCAGCAAAATAAAGGGCAGGAAGACTGTGTGTATGTATGATTTTGCAGTGTTAGAAAGAAGGAGAAAATATGCAGAAGTAATAGTGACTTCAACACAAATGGAGAAGAATTCAGATCGAAGACTGGTAGCTGAGCAGCTGCAGAAGAACTTTACAGAGGATGGTACCTTCCAGTCACATTGAATCATACGCAATTGCGGCCATTTAACCATCTTTATCCACCAACACAGCCATTTCAAATAGTTTATTGTAAGTTTTCTCATCTGAATTATAAGAACTACTTGTATCAGGAAAGCAGACTCTTGGTTCCCAAGGCAAAACTACTGAAGGGCAATGTCTAGTGGTTAATCACAGGAATTTAGATCAAAGTTAGGCTCGTTAGGTGACTTTTTTATGTACCCTCCAGTTTAATAGCCATCATTTGTCCACCGTTCATGGCTGAGGAACAGTCCTGGTGCTTCCCTTTGTACTCGATCCTATAGACTTGACCACAGTAGTCAACTGGGCTAGAGTAATTTCCCAACCACAGGTAGTCAAGCTGTGAGCTGGCTGGTAGCAATGATTTATCCTTGACTAAATCATAGGTAGTAAGCCTTGCCCAGACATGTAAAATGGCAATCAGGAGGACCAATTATTTTCTTTTTTTCAGCAATATTAGCTGAAATATAGGGAAATAATCAATTAATGGTAGGTAAACATATAAACATAGTGGAGGGATGCACAAGTCAGGCTTTCAGAGACTGTTAACGTAAGGATCAAGAGTCTACATCTGAGAAACACTTGTACATTTTTGGAATTACCAGAGCTGCCATCCAACTAAAACTACATTTGGAGCCTCAGGACACTTGTCTCCCTAAACCTGGCAATATGGTGGACCTTCTTGTTATTTCATTGAATGTCCTTAAATTTCTTATCATGAAGTGACTGGAATGGGCTCTGTTAACTTCAACCAAAAGAGCAATCGTGTGTCCGTGTGAGTTCCAGACCAGGAGGGTAAAGACAAGTGAGATGCTTTCATCTTAGAATTAGAAGGAAGAGGAACCAAGAACTGGTTATTTGAGTGTATAATTAGCACTAAGTAACTGAGTTTGATATACCTTGTGAGATAGAGTTAAATAATATTAACTTTCATCTCTTTCCTCCCCACTACCAATCTAAAACCTCAAGGATAATGTCTTGTTGCCCTGCTTGTTAAACTAAAATTAGTCTACACAGCCCCGAGTTTCCTTGAACTTGGGAGCAAAATCTCCAGTAATGAGATCACAATTTTGAGTGACATTCTTAGCCCATTGCCTTAAATGGTCAGATTCACTGTGATTAGGATTCCAGTTTTCCTTGGTAGCAAGTGAAAATGTTTAAGAACTAAGTACTATGCACAGTAGTAAACAGTGTCCTATTTTGGAGGACACATTGAGAACATATTAATGATTTTGGCTGAAAAAACGGTATTGAGGGGATACTGCAGTGGATAATATCACAAGCATGCACACACAATATTTCTTGAGAGCTGAAACGTTTTACTTACTTTATATCATGGCCTTTAAAGGCCATAATTTTCTGGCATGGCACCTCCAGTTATTTTTCATGAGTTAGTCCAGAATTCTACCATGTACGATAGTGTCTGGGCTTTCCCTGACGTTCCAAACTTCCGATACCTTTTATAAGAAACCTTAGCTGCTCAGCTTTTTGAATGGTACTATACTGTTGTTCGTGAATTTCAAAAGCTTCAGAGGGATAAAAATCCATAATCACTTAAAAATCTTGCAGAAATCAGGCTCGTCCCTATACGTCCACTATTACCACCCTAGTCTAAATTGTATCTTTTGACAACTAGAAATGGTCTCTGTTTCCATTTTAGTTTACCACAAAACATTTTTTTCCATAAAGCAGCCAGAGTGAAATTTTAAAGCTGTAAACCTGATTTTGTCACACACACACACACACACACACACCTCTCACACAATCTACTTAAATTCGTTCAACGGTTATTCACAGCTTTTAGAATGAAATATAATTTCTCTTTGTGAACCCTCTCTATCTTTATCTTATGCAACTCACCCACACTCACTGAGCTCTAGCTTTTTCTCAGCTCCGGAATTTTGCACTCGTTTGCTCTATACTTGTCCTAGTATAGACATAACTTGGCTCTTCCTGTGGCTGACTGTGGCTTCAGCCCAAAGACCTCCTCAGAAAGGTCTTCTCTGACCAATCCATAGAAAGTGGATTTCCTTAGCTACTCTCTTTCTCATCATATTGTTTTCTTCCTAAGGCTCAACAAACTTTGTTCTCTTTCCTCAGGCCCAGCTGCTCAATGCATCTTTTTGGTGTGTGCATTGATCTCCAGTTATGTGGTGCTGGGTAGCAAGTCTGCTTTTACTCAGTGGATATAATTTGAGTCCCAGCAACTGTCTGCAGAAAGCATTGCTTCCCCTGTTTTCTTTGGCGGCGGGGAGGGTGGCGTCCCTGGCAGATTCCATGTACAAATGGACCTACAACATGCTTCTGAGGAAGAAATTAGAAATCATTAAGGGCTGGATTTAAAAATATAAACCTACATGAGAAAGTCAGTGTCATATGTGCATCCTAATAGGCAATTGTATTCTTTAAATTGTATTCCCAAGTAAGAATTTATCTGGAGAAAATACAACAGACAAAATAAGATATCTGTGTAAAAGTTATATGAATATAGGGTTTGGTGTATGGGGGGGGGCTGCTTAAAGAGCTATCCATAGTCATTAGTTCATTAAATTATGAGACGTCTACACAAGGAAATAAAATGCAATTCTTTAAATGTAGGGTGTGTGCATGTGTGTGTGTGTGTGTGTGCATTCATATTGACATGCAAAATATCTTTGCAAACTATTGTTGAGGGGAAAAGTGGATAACAAAATAGCGCATATAGAAGGGAACTATTTATTTAAATTACTTGCTTGCTGTATATTGATAAGGATGTTTTCCTATTGAACTACACATTGATATAGATATTCAACAGGATTATGTTTCTGGTTGGTTGTGCCCAGATTGTGGAATTTTTACTTTATTTTCTATATCATTCTCTATTGATTATTTTATAACTAGTGTATGCTTTTGTGGTAAAAAGGGAAAGTGAAACAAAACTGTAACAGAAAAAATACTGTGACAAACTGTATTGCAAGATGGGGAAATATTTAAGTAGGGGAAAATAGGTAAGATTGCAGGCCTGTACAATCTTAACTAGGCTGACATACATAAGGATATAGACCTGAGGTCTGGCATGACAGTAATCATCTTGCTGCGATTGTAGGATTAAGAGTAAACATCCATATACTGTTTAAAACTTTTACTAATGCTAGATCATTTCTATAATTACAAATATTTCAAAAAGATTGATCACGTAGCAGGGTTTGGCAATTCATACAAGTGCTGTGGGCTGGCAATTTGGACAAAAAAGTTGGAATATTAAAATATGCTATTGTTATGGACATATATATATTTATATGCATTTCTATACACACACATATATGTGTTTATTACCATTAATTACCATGAAATACGTGCATTACCAGAACATAAAGTGCAGTAAAACCACAATATCTGAAGTCTGTAGAGAAGTAAAGTCAGTTCTGAATTCTACTCTCATATGTCTACACATAGGTAGAGTTTTATCTTGAGGACCACTTTATACTTTTAGACTGAAGAATTTCAGAAAGAATATACACTTCAAAGCTTCAGTTCATGCTCCATTGGCAGAAGCACTTCCTCTCCTACTTGGTTCACCACTTTGAACTATATTAGTAACTAATCTAGTAACCTTGCAGGATCTAATGCAGGGCATATATGCCACAGATAATTCTTGGTACTCCAAAAGAACTTTGATCTTGTACTCCCCTTTTTAGTGACTAAAAGAACATTTGGGAGTGAATCTAGTGGAAATGTTTCTATACAGAACAACTCTCACAAAAATATCCTAGGTGGATATCATGTATGTCTTTTCCTTTGGCTTTAATGTTAGAGCAATTCCAATATTGTCCTTTGGTATACGTTCTATACCTACTAGTTCATCCATATTTTATACATCTCTGAAGAATATATATGCCACTTACATGTAACCGTTACTGTATAATATATCAGGAACACTGAGGTTAGCATCAATAATTAAAAGTGACTTAAAAACAGAATGTAAGCATACAAACCTATTCAGTTTAATTTTTTTTTTCTTTTGGAATTGAAACTCAGATCTCAGTCAATCACTTTATAAATCAGTGAGTATTTGCTTTTATTGCTTATAAGATGAATGAATAAAAATTTAAAGGGTTTGCAAAATGTCGGGCAAAGAGTAAAGCACCCATATGGTTTACACGGATCTTTTAAATAAGCTATTAACGTTTTAAACAATAACTATTTTTTTCTCTTTCTCCATTATTCCTACATATTTGTCCCTTTGCTCCTTAGTTTAGATAGTATCGTATCTAGGAAGATGTTGAATAAACAATACTGTTCGGATAAGGTAGCCATTTTCCTTGCAAGCGGCATTAGCAAGAGAGAAAAATGGAACCAAACATTTCACTGAGCTTCTGCCCTATACTAAGTCTGGTGCTTGGCATTGAAGATATCACGATAACAATACAAAGTCCTGCCCTCACGGCCTGCTAGGAAAAAACAAAAGCTGTACTTATGTGCAGACACACTACAATAGTGTGAAGCTTCTTGAACATGGGAAGCTATTGATATGTATGGTTAGCGGGATATAATATAACATAAAAAGTGCTCTAAATAGAGGTTTGTGTAATGTACGGGCTGAATATAGAAAAGGATACAATAAATTTGGGGGGTGACTGGGGGAGAATTGGTCATCAAAAAAAAGCTGCAAAGAAGAGAAACAATTTGAGCAGGACCTTGAATGATGAGTTAGAGCATTCCTGGAAGACACACAGCAAAGTGTGAAGGGAGGAACTGACTCTGCCACGTCATGGAATCTTCCATGTGATGGGATAAAAATGTCAACTATCTTACTAATTTTAATTCAGTATATTCTTATATTAGTGGATCGCTTCAGTGGTTTCATTAGCATATCATTTGGCATTTCTGTTCTTCTTCCTCTAAATTTTACAAATTTATTAGGGTTCTTTCTTTTCATGAATTTGGCACATTGAAGACAGAGGTGGCCGGCCCCAGATGAAAAGGTATTGAAAAGTCATATACACTGGTGATGGTTACAGAGGTTGGTCAGTACCTTGCTCTACATAATGGGTCTTTTCTTTTTCCCACTGGCAAAGTCAAGTGATTGGAGTCCAAAATGAAGAGAAAGGATTGTGATTAGTCAATACAACCTGTATGAAAATCTTCCTCAGAACATTAATTTCTCAGTTGCTTCTAAAGACTGCCTGTGATCTCAGTGGCATCAAACCATGCTATTATGCACCCTAACATGGTTTAGTTTCTTCTAAGTCTGGGAAGCGTGCAAATGTTGATATACATTTGGGGAGCATGTACCTAGATCATGAGATAATGCAAAATATCACACCATGAGAATACCGCACTAGAATAAAAATACAGGAAGAACAAATCCTGATATTGATATTAGTTTCACCCTTATGTGGATCCTGAGAAACTTAACAGAAACCCATGGGGGAGGGGAAGGAAAAAAAAAGAGGTTAGACTGGAAGAAAGCCAAAGCATAAGAGACTCTTAAAAACTGAGAACAAACTGAGGGTTGATGGGGGTGGGAGGGAGGGGAGGTGGGTAATGGGTATTGAGGAGGGCACCTTTTGGGATGAGCGCTGGGTGTTGTATGGAAACCAATTTGACAATAAACTTCATATATTGAAAAAAATAAAAAATGAAAATAAAACAACCAGACATCAAAAAAAAAAAAAAAAGAATTACAAACTTATGTGATACAAAGAGGAGTAATCGTATTTAGTGAGGGAATTGTGTGTGTGTGTGTGTGTGTGTGTGTATGCAGAGTAACTATAAATTCAACTTTAATCTAGGTTGGTGAGCTATAATTGAATCAGGGGTATTTCACAGTCTTAATTTATAACTGTATGACAAACGAAAAAGTATGGTTTAGACACTTGTATTTGATCATTGCCAGGAGGGAGATATGGGAATGCCAGTTTTGTCTGCCTCAAACAACAGCAGGTCCAGAAGAAAAGCTAGAAATGTGACACTGTAGTTGATAGAAACTTGTGTCCCTTTTATAAATCAAATGTGCTATGACTTTTTTTCTTCAAAACACTGTATGATCATTGATGTTGCCCCTAGAGTTCTTGGTAAAGCCCAAAGACTTATTAAAGTTTGTTCATTAAATAAAATCCAAGAATTATCCCTCAATGTTAAAGTATGGGAGAGGTTGAATCTATTTGATGTAGTGAGGGATTCCTGGAGCTCTTCAGAAATCTGTATAAGCTGCCATTGTTTGGAGAAGCTGAAAACACGGGCAGCTGTTGATATGTGTGTGTAACAGGCGGAGCTGCTAATGGCTGAGGGAACCACTGAGATCACATTGGATCGAGGAGACCTTGTTGTTCAGTGATATCCACCTAACCATTGACCCCAGGGGGTTTCTTAAATAATTTTCACTGAAGGGAGAAAAACAATAATGTTTCATCAGGAAACCAGACTGAGATTCTAGCTCAGGAACCATGGGTGAAGACTGACAGCAAGAATGGAGTGTGGAGGGAGAAAAATCGGTCTTCCGATTCTAGGCTAGATACTATGGCTTGTGAAGAGAGACTTCGACTTGAAATTACTTAACTTCCAAGCATTCTCTGATTTGATTCTTTCCAAGTATTTGTGGGTTCATGGCTACTGTCTATTTAACACTGTCAGACCAAGTAAAAAAAATCTGCTGGCCTAGATATTAGCAGACTAATGTTATTCCAACTGAGCTAGGGTTATTATTAAACTTTCTCTTCAAGTGGTCATGTCTGTGAGAGGACATAAAGAATTTTCTTGAAAATTATCCAGTGTTCAAGTTGGCCAGATTTCTTTCCATGTATTGCGCAGAATGGGAAACCACGTTGTCTGCAAAAGAAAAAAAAAAAAAAAAGAGTGAAGACCGTGAAGTTTGGAATAATTTCTATTTCAGGGAGAGTTATGGTAGAAAGTGTATTTATAAGTGACAATGAGACCTTATCTGCCTACTAAATACTTACAAAATCTGCGTATTCTTTAAATAATCATGTTCCCACATGCTGATCAACAGAACTACTCTTTAAATAGGTCTGTTCTCAGAATGTTAATTTTGAAAAAAGAGATATACAAAAATGAAAATGATTATTTGTCTAAAGAATGGATCCATAACTGTTTAGAAAAATTAATTTTTGTGTTGTTTATAAGCATTCCTATGGCCCAATTCTAGGTGGTTGTGGGTGACCATCTGTTAAGATTAAAGTCTGCTTAGACTTATTGTCATGAGAGAAGGAAAACTTTATCTTTGGCTCATTTAACACATATCTTCCCTTAATCAATAACAGAATATCTCAGCACTCTGACTTCTTACCAGAATATAGTCTCAAATTTGCTGCAGTGAGTACTACACAAGGAACATATGGTCTGTCTTTTCATGAAAATCAGAGTTGCACAACCTTTTTAAAGACTATGTTCCCATTTAATAAACACAAAAATCTCTTACTTTTCTAGAGAATCTCACAAGCTTGTCTATTTTCTGCAAATTCCTACCAATCTAGAAGCTGTTTTCCTTCTATAGATAGTGTATTATAACAAATGAGGGTTTTTATTTCAATTTTATGAATATTAGATAATATTACAAGTTCATGTGTGCTTTACAATTCATGCTCACCCTCCTGAGATGTGGTGACTAACTATGTCACCAGTTGAGAACCATTCCTCCAGATGTCCCAAATACTTAAAAAAATTTTTTTAACGTTTATTTATTTTTGAGACAGAGGGAGACAGAGCATGAACAGGGGAGGGTCAGACAGACAGGGAGACACAGAATCTAAAACAGGCTCCAGGCTCTAAGTTGTCAGCACAGAGCCCAACGCGGGGCTCGAACTCACGGACCATGACCTGAGCTGAAGTCGGAGGCTTAACTGACTGAGCCACCCAGGCGCCCCCCCAAATACTTTAAATGTTACCTTTGGATCTAGCCAGACTATCATGGAGCTGCACAACTAGCTTGCATTCCTTTCTTACTTCTTCCTTAACCTGAAATGGAACTAAGGAATTTTCTATTTTGAATTTTTGCACTGACTTACATTGAGGGACTTGATAATTGAAAACTATACAAACTTGATACTATATATTTATTTTCTTATTTTATTTTGTTTAAGTTATATCCAAATCAGTTAGCATATAGTGCAACAATGATTTCAGGAGTAGACCTTACTACTTAGTGCCCCTTACCCATTTAGCCCATCCCCCCTCCCACGACCCCTCCAGTAACCCTCAGTTTGTTCTCCATATTTGAGTTTCTTATGTTTTGTCTCCCTCCCTGTTTTTATATTATTCTTGTTTCCCTTCCCTTATGTTCATCTGTTTTGTCTCTTAAAGTCCTTATATGAGTGAAGTCATGATATTTGTCTTTCTCTGACTAATTTCAGTCATAATACCCTCCAGTTCCATCCATGTAGTTGAAAATGGCAAGATTTCATTCTTTTTGATTGCTGAATAATACTGCATTGTGTATGTATACCACATCTTCTTTATCCATTCATCTGTCGATGGACATTTGGGCTCTTTCCATACTTCGGCTATTGTTGATAGTGCTGCTATAAACATTGGGATGCATATGTCCTTCAAAACAGCACACCTTTATCCCTTTGATAAATACCTAGTAGTGCAATTGCTGGGTTGTAGGGTAGTTCTATTTTTAATTTTTTGAGGAACCTCCATACTGTTTTCCAGAGTGGCTGCACCAGCTTGCATTCCCACCAATAATGCAAAAGAGATCCTCTTTCTCCACATCCTCGCCAACACCTGTTGTTGCCTGAGTTGTTAAGGTTAGCCATTCTGACAGGTGTCAGGTGGTATCTCATTGTGGTTTTGATTTGTATTTCCCTGATGGTGAGTGATGTGTAACATTTTTTCATGTGTCGGCTAGCATTCTGGATGTCTTCTTTGGAGAAGTGTCTATTCATGTCTTTTGCCCATTTCCTCACTGGATTATTTGGTTTTTAGGTGTTGAGTTTGATAAGTTCTTTATAGATTTTGGATACTAACCCTTTATCTGATATGTCGTTTGCAAATATCTTCTCCCATTCTGTCAGTTGCGCTTTAGTTTTGTTGATTGTTTCCTTCGCTGTGCAGAAGGTTTTTATTTTGATGAGGTCCCAGTAGTTCATTTTTGCTTTTGTTTCCCTTGCCTCTGGAGATGTGTTGAGTAAGAAGTTGCTGCGGCCAAGATCAAAGAGGGTTTTGCCTGCTTTCTCCTCGAGGATTTTGATGGCTTCCTGTCTTACATTGAGGTCTTTCATCCATTTTGAATTTATTTTTGTATATGGTGTAAGAAAGTGGTCCAGGTTCATTCTTCTGCATGTCGCTGTCCAGATTTCCCAGCATCACTTGCTGAAGAGACTGTCTTTATTCCATTGGATATTCTTTCCTGCTTTGTCAAAGATCAGTTGGCCATACATTTGTGGGTCCATTTCTGGGTTCTCTATTCTGTTCCATTGATCTGAGTGTCTGTTCTTGTGCCAGTACCACACTATCTTGATGATTACAGCTTTGTAGTATAGCTTGAAGTCCGGGATTGTGATGCTTCCTGCTTTGGTTTCCTTTTTAAAGAGTGCTTTGGCTATTCGGGGTCTTTTCTGGTTCCATACAAATTTTAGGATAATTTATTCTAGCTCTGTGAAGAATGCTGGTATTATTTTGATAAGATTGCATTGAATATGTAGATTGCTTTGGGTAGTATTGACATTTTAACAATATTTTTTCTTCCTATCCAGGAGCATGGAATCTTTTTTCCATTTTTTTGAGTGTGTCTTCTTCAATTTCTTTCATAAGCTTTCTATAGTTTTCAGTGTACAGATTTTTCAGCTCTTTGGTTAGATTTATTCCTAGGTATTTTATGTGTTTTGGCGCAATTGTAAATGGGATCAATTCTTTGATTTCTCTTTCTGTTACTTCACTGTTGGTGAATAGGAATGCAACTGATTTCTGTGCATTGATTTTATATCCTGCAAATTTTCTGAATTCATGAATCAGTTCTAGCAGTGTTTTGGTGGAATCTTTTGGGTTTTCCATATAGAGTGTCATGTCATATGCAAAGAGTGAAAGTTTGACCTCCTCCTGGCCAATTTGGATGCCTTTTATTTCTTTGTATTCTCTGATTGCAGAGGCTAAGACTTCCAACACAATGTTGAATAACAGTGGCCAGAGTGGACATCCCTGTCTTGTTCCTGACCTTAGGGGGAAAGCTCTCAGTTTTTCCCCATTGAGGATATTAGCATTGGCTCATTCATATATGACTTTTATGATCTCGAGGTATGATCCTTCTATCCCTACTTTCTTGAGGGTTTTTATCAAGAAAGGATGCTGTATCATGTCAAATGCTTTCTCTGCATCTATTGAGAGGATCAGGTGGTTCTTGTCCTTTCTTTCATTGATGTGATGAATCATGTTAATTATTTTGCAGATAGTGAATCATCCCTGAATCCCAGGTATAAATCCCACTTGGTTGTGGTGAATAATTTTTTAATGTATTTTTGGAGCCATTGGCTAATATCTTGTTGAGGATTTTTGAATCCTTTTTCATCAGGGAAATTGGTTTATAGTTCTGCTTTTTAGTAGGGTCTCTGTCTGGTTTTGGAATCAAGGTAATGCTGGCCTCATAGAAGGAGTTTGGAAGTTTTCCTTCCATTTCTATTTTTGAACATATCTTGAACAGCTTCAAGAGAATAGGTGTTAACTCTTCCTTAAATGTTAGGTAGAATTCCCCTGGAAAGCCATCTGGCCCTGAACTCTTGTTTTTTGGCAGATTTTTGATTACTAATTCAATTTCTTTACTGTTTATGGGTCTGTTCAAATTTTCTCTTTCTTCCTGTTTCAGTTTTGGTGTTGTATATGTTTCTAGGAATTTGTCCATTTTTTCCAGATTGCCCATTTTATTGGCATATAATTGCTCATAATATTCTCTTATTATTGTTTTCATTTCTGCTGTGTTGGTTGTGATCTCTCCTCTTTCATTCTTGATTTTATTTATTTGGGTCCTTTCCTGTTTCTTTTTGATCAAACTGGCTAGTGGTTTATCTATTTTGTTAATTTTTTCAAAGAACCAGCTTCTGGTTTCATTGATCTGTTCTACTGTTGTTTTTTTGTTTGTTTGTTTCTTTTGGTTTCAATAGCATTAACTTCTGCTCTAATCTTGATTATTTCCTGTCTTCTGCTGGTTTTGAGTTTTATTTGCTGGTTTTTTTCCAGCTCTTTAAGGCGTAAGGTTAGGTTGTGTATCTGAGATCTT
This sequence comes from Lynx canadensis, assembly GCF_007474595.2. Taxonomy (NCBI): domain Eukaryota; kingdom Metazoa; phylum Chordata; class Mammalia; order Carnivora; family Felidae; genus Lynx; species Lynx canadensis. Next base: position 152,168,659 of record NC_044310.1, on the reverse strand, counting down.
TCTTCCTTCTTTAGGAAGGCCTGGATTGCTATATACTTTCCTCTTATGACCACCTTTGCTGCATCCCAGAGGTTTTGAGTTGTGGTGTTATCATTTTCATTGACTTCCATATACTTTTTAATTTCCTCTTTTACTGCTTGGTTAGCCCATTCATTCTTTAGTATGATGTTCTTCAGTCTCCAAGTATTTGTTACCTTTCCAAATTTTTTCTTGTGGTTGATTTCAAGTTTCATAGCTTTGTGGTCTGAAAATATGCATGGTATGATCTTAATTTTTTTGTACTTGCTGAGGGCTGATTAACGTCCCAGTATGTGGTCTATTCTGGAGAATGTTCCATGTGCACTGGAGAAGAATGTATATTGCGCTGCTTTAGGATAAAATGTTCTGAATATATCCATTAAGTCCATGTGGTCCAGTGTGTCATTCAAAGCCATTGTTTCCTTATTGATTTTTTTATTAGATAATCTGTCCATTTCTGTGAGTGGGGTGTGAAGTCTCCTGCTATTATAGTATTACTATCAATGAGTTTCTTTATATTTGTGATTAATTGATTTATATATTTGGGTACTCTTACATTTGGTACATAAATGTTTACAATTGTTAGGTCTTCTTGGTGGATAGACCCCTTGATTATGATATAATGCCCTTCTTCATCTCTTGATACAATCTTTATTTTAAAGTCTATATTGTCTGATATAAGTATGGCTACTTTGGCTTTCTTTTGTTGACCATTAGCATGATAGATGGTTCTCCATCCCCTTATTTTCAATCTGAAGGTGTCTTTAGGTCAAAAGTGGGTCTCTTGTAAACAGCATATAGATGGATCTTTTCTTATCCATTCTGTTACCCTATGTCTTTTGTTTGGAGCATTGAGTCCATTGACATATAGAGTGAGCACTGAAAGATATGAATTTATTGCCATTATGTTGCTTGTAGAGTTGGAGTTTCTGGTGGTGTTCTCTGGTCCTTTCTAATCTTTGTTGCTTTTGGTATTTATTTATTTGTTTGTGCATTTATTTATTTATTTATTTATTTATTTATTTTTCATCTTTTCTCCCCTCAGAGAGTCCCCCTTAAAATTTCTTGCAGGGATGGTTTAGTGGTCACAAACTCCTTTAATTTTTGTTTGTCTGGGAAATTTTTTATCTCTCCTATTTTGAATGACAGCCTTGTTGGATAAAGAATTCTTGGCTGCATATTTTTCTGATTCAGCACTTTGAATATATCCTGCCACTCCTTTGTGGCCTGCCAAGTTTCTGTGGATAGGTCTGCTGCAAACCTGATCTGTCTTCCCTTGTCGGTTAAGGACTTCTTTTCCCTTGCTGTTTTCATGATTCTCTCCTTGCCTGAGTATTTTGTGAATTTGAGTATGATATGCTTTGTTGATGATTGGTTTTTGTTGAATCTAATGGGAATCCTCTGTGCTTCCTGGATTTTGATGTCTGTGTCTTTCCCCAGGTTAGGAAAGTTTTCTGCTATGATTTGCTTACATAATCCTTCTACCTCTATTTCTCTCTCTTCCTCTTCTGGGACACCTATGATTCTGATGTTGTTCCTTTCTATGAGTCACTGATTTCTCTAATTCTTAAATCGTGCTCTTTTGCTTTAATCTCCCTCTGTTTTTCCTGCTTCATTATTCTCCATAGGTTTGTCCTCTATGTCGCTGATTCTCTGTTCTGCCTCATCCATCCTTGCTGCTGCAGCATCCATTCGAGATTGCAGCTCATTTATAGCATTTTTTATTTCATCCTGACTAGCTTTTACTTCTTTCATCTCCGCATAAAGGGATTCTAATCTATTTCATCTCCAGCTAGTATTCTTATTATTGTGATTCTAAATTCTGGTTCAGACATCTTGCTTGTATCTGTTGGTTAATCCCTGGCAGTCGTTTCTTCCTGCTCTTTCTTTTGGGGTGAATTCCTTCATTTTGTCATTTTGAAGGGAGAAAAAGAGTTAATGAGGTATAAAAAATTAAAATTAATAAAATTAAAATTTAAAAATATTAAAATTAAAAAATTAAAAACAAACACAAACACACAAAATCGAATAAGTGATGCTAGATCATAGGTGTGTTTTGGTCTGGGTATTGGATGTGGCTTGATAGATTAGAGAAAGGGGGTGAGGGGCGCCTGGGTGGCTCAGTCGGTTGAGCGTCCGACTTCGTCTCAGGTCACGATCTCGCGGTCCGTGAGTTCGAGCCCCGCGTCAGGCTCTGGGCTGATGGCTCAGAGCCTGGAGCTTGCTTCCGATTCTGTGTCTCCCTCTCTCTCTGCCCCTTCCCCATTCATGCTCTGTCTCTCTCTGTCTCAAAAATAAATAAATGTTAAAAAAAAAAAAGGGGTGAAAAAAACAAAGGGAATCGTTTGAAAATTTGAAAAAATGAATACACTGAAGTAGACTGAAATGAATTGATGGAAATAAAATAGAATTTGAAAATATTTACACAAAAGTAAAAAATATGGTAGGAAAAATTAAAGAAAAATATTTTTAATAAAAATTGAAAATAAAAATGAATTTTTTCTCTTTCTGTATTCAAGAAAAAGAAAAGAAATGAAAAAGAGAAAAAAAAGGAAGAAAGAAAATTGAATAGATGGACCAGCTAACTGACTGAAATACGACTGAAATTACTTTGTTTTCCCCTAGAAGTCAAAATATGAAGTGGTTTATAGTCCATTAACTAAGCAGACGGTGAGATCTGTGTTCTTGAAGAGCAAGGTTGGCCCAGTTGGGCGGGGCTTAGTGTAACGGCTCCATTCTCCACTAAATGGCATTGCTAGCCTACTGGGGTGGATTGTTGTGGTGCTTGTAGGTGTTTACGTGCATGCGCGGGAGTGGTGAAAATGGTGTCACCCAGCTACCCAGTCTCTAGTATCAGAACTCTCTTCTCCCTGATCAGCAATCATGCACCCATCCTTTGTCTTCAGCCTCCATCCAATCCCCACTTCCATACTGTCCATGACCAAGCCCTAGGCAGCACTTCCCTCCTGAGTTTTGTCTCAGATGCAGCTGCCTTCCCCAGCCACCCACTTCTGAGGGATTGCGGCTTTGACCTGCTCCGCTCCTCTGTGGAGGGTCTCACCGAACAATGGCCGTGTTCTGGCCTCACCCAGGAACACTGGCAGGACCATACTGCTGTAAATGCCCAGAGACTGTGGCCAGGTGCCAGCCTGCCCCAGAAAAAGTTCACGAGACAGTGTAGCAGCAGCACCTCAGGGATTATGGAAAATCGCAACACACATCTGACAATTAGGCTTCACTCCCAAAGACCTTGTTCTAGCACCAGCGAATGTGGCTGTTCTCTGGGGTCTGCTGGGCCCAGGTGGCTTCACAGCCTCTACCAAATGTCCTTCCAGCAGTGGAACTGCTTCTCCCCTGCGTGGCCCGACAAACTTCTGGACCCCACTCTGCTCCTAGGGATTCGCCCTTACCACCAGACACCGCCAGTTATCAAGCTGTGGAGTTTCAGACTCTGTGCTCCCCCTGTTTACAGTCTTAATGGAATTTAAACCCTCTCCTTTCTCCTTTATCCCTTTTTAGTTCAGTGCCTCCAGCTGTTTCCACTTTTCCACTTTCACTCCAGCTGCTTTTGGAGGTGGTATGATCCCCTCCCCCCATTTCTGTCCTCTCTCTGAATGCAAAAGGGGCTCCCTGCCCTCCATGGCTTCTCTCTCCCCAGGTTCACCTCTCTACTCTGTGTACCTGCTGAATTCTGTGGTTCAGGTTGTGCAGATTGTTGTGTTAATCCTCATATCAGTTTTCTAGGTGTCCAGGATGGTTTAGTGTTGGTCTGACTGTATTTCATGGACAGGAGACACACAAAAATCTTCCATGCTGTTGTGCCATCTTGGCTTGTCCCCCAATATTACATTTTTATAGGATCTTCATATATCCACTACATCTTCAATATCCTTTACATGAATACATGAATATGTGTAGGTGGTGGGTAGGGTAAAGAGGAGTGGAGATTTTGTTTTTCCTAAGGGAAAGTTGTATTTTCTTTATCTACACATGCATCTTATAATTGTTGTTTTTCTGTTTTCTTTGGTCACTGGGATTATTAGTCCAAACATAAGCTCAGTCCTTTTAGTTGTACAAAATTTTATCATGTATATTTTATGCAGCATGCCCTCTAGATGGGCATTAGTTTTGGAGTCAACCAGTCAGGGATTGGAATCCCAGCTCTTGGGATTTACTAGCCCCATAAACCTAGCCAAGTAGTTGAAAATCTCTAACTTTTCATTTCTTCATCTGAAAATAAGAAACTAAAAAATACATTCCTCATAGGAATGTGAGGATTAAATAGGAGATTAAATAGGAGAATTTATAATGTCTGACACCGTTGGTGGCTTATGAAACACTTGCCATTAGGAAAATTATGATTTGAATGGTTCCCTTTTCCCTTGATAATTTTATTTTTGTGTGTTTTTGTTTGTTTTGTGTCTTGCTTTGTCTTTCACATTGGCCTTTTAGTGTTTCTTCAGAGAACCTTAAATACCTTTTAGGACAAAGTTGAACATAAATAAGGATCATATTGTGGCTGTGGGCTTTTTCAGAGTGGCTGAAGGAGACAAGCTGGGAGTATTAGGAGAGTAGAAGTTCCAATGATGGCAAGTAAGCTGGTTTTGAGGGGACAGATCACATGCAATTTTGCAAGGTAAGTGAATATTAAAAAAAAAAAATCTTAGTATCCTTAATTTGTTCTCTTTAATTTCTCCTTTCATTTTTTTCTTGTTACTTTGCCCTGCCCACCCCCAACAATATAAGAGTAGAATCTCCTTGCCAGAGTGTTAGAAGCTATTAAAGCTATCGAGTGGGATATTAGGTGGGATAGGTTTGAGGTTGAGAGCACCATCCCTAAGGGAGCTAACGTTTGAGAACAGGAAAAGAGCTGCCAGCCCCCACCCCCATCCCACATGCCATCCATGAAGGCCTGATGATCCATGAGTATTCAGAGCAACCTCTGAAGGGTTAATCTTCTCCAGCTACAGCTACAGTGTCCTCCATGAACATTAAATCTAAGAAGTAAGTCTTAATACTGAAACTAATATCATAGGTAGGCCTCAAGGTTGAAATAAGATTTTAGCACATCTTAATTAGAATAGTTCATTTCTTAAAGCTTTATGAATGGGCAGGACCAATTGTACATTTGTTTTTCTTCTAATAACAATATTGACTAAGATCTTATGAGTGACATTGTAGTAAATCTGAATAGTAACAATGTAGGCATGGAATTTAGACAGATGGGTTTTTTTAAGTTTATTTATTTATTTTAAGAGAGAGAGGAGGCTAGAGGAGGGGCAGAAAGAAAGGGAGAGAGAAAACTCCAAGCAGGCTCTGCACTGTCAGCATGAAGCCTGATGTGGGGCTCGAACCCATGAACTATGAGATCATGACCTGGGCTGAAATCAAGAGTCAGAGGCTTCACCAACTGAGCCACCCAGGTGCCCCTAGACAGATTGTCTTATATTCCTCTATCCTGGAGGTGAATGAAGTTGTATTTAGAGCCATTATGTAATTTAGGTAAATGTTTTCACAATATAGCTTAAGTGGGAATAAATAAAATGGAAGGTAATAACCACCAGAGATCACAGGCAATAGAAAAACTTTTTTTTTATTCTTGAAGTGATGGTCTTTGATAGAGATGGCTTTGTTCCTATATGCTGACAAAGCCATTTTTTAATTAATTAATTAATTAATTAATTTTTTTTTTTATGACTCTCAAATTTGTCTCTCTAATCCAGACTTTTGCCCTGGACTCAGGACTCTTAAATCCAACTACCTATTCAATGTCTTTCATGTCTAATAGACATCTCAGATCAACATGCTGAAATGGAATTTCTGTTCTCTTTCATCCTCACACCTGTTCCTTCTGCCTTTTCAAGCTTGATTGACCTCAGCTCTACTCTTCCAGTTTCTCAGACCAAAAGCCTTACAGTCTTCCATGACTCTTTCCTTTACTCCATACATCCAATTTGTTAAGAAATTCTACTAATCTTTTATTCAAAATATTTTCATAATCAGATCACTTCTCATCACTTCCTCTGCCAAACCTGGTTAAAGACAGTATTATTTTAGGTCTGTACAAACACGATAGCTTCTTTTTTTTAATTTATTTTTTTTAACGTTTATTCATTTTAGAGACAGAGCATGAATGGGAGAAGGTCAGAGAGAGAGGGAGACACAGAATCTGAAACAGGCTCCAGGCTCTGAGCTGTCTGCATAGAGCCGGATGTGGGGCTTGAACTCACAGACCGCGACATCATGACCTGAGCTGAAGTCGGACGCCCAACCGAGCCACCCAGGCGCCCCTTTTTTTCATTTATTTTTTCAAATTCCAGTGTAATTAATACACAGTGTTATATTAGTTTCAGGTGTACAATATAGTGTCTCAACAATTCTATACACGACTCAGTGCTCACCATGACAAGTGTTCTCTTAATCCCCTTCACCTATTTCATGATCCCTCCATCCACCTCCACTCTGGTAACCATTAGTTTTCTCTCTATAGTTAAGAGTCAGGGCGCCTGGATGGCTCAGCTGGTTAAGTGTCCTACTCTTGATTTTGGCTCAGGTCACGATCTCACCTTATGCGAGGTTAAGCCCTGCATTGGGCTCTGCACTGATAGCTTGGAGCCGACTTCTCTCTCTTGCCCCTTGTCTACCTCGCTCTTTGCCCCTCTCCCACTTGCACGTATGTGCTCTCTTTCAAATATAAATAAATAAGAACGTTAAAAAAGAGTCTGTTTTCTTGCTTGTCTTTTTCTGTTGTTCATTTATTTTGTTTCTCAATTCCACCTATGAGTGAAATCATACGGTATTTGTTTTTCGTTGACCTATTTTACTTAGCATTATATCCTCTAAGTTTATCCATGTTGTTGCACATGGCAAGACCTCATTCTTTTTTTTTTTGGCTGAGTAATATTCCATTGTGTATATTATATATATATATATATATATATATACACATTATATATATGGATGGACATTGGGTTGCTTTATAAGAGCTTGTTTAACAAACCCCTCTGCTTCTATTCTTGCCACCAACAGTTTATTCTCAACAAAGCAGCTGATCAATACTGATAAAATATGTCAGACCATGTCTTTCCTCCACTCACAACTCATGTTTGGTTCCCCGTGCATTCCAAGTGAAAGTCTAAGTCATTGCAGTGCCTCATAGGACTTCAAGCTCTGGCTGTCTTTTGCCTCTTTATCCACACGGACTGTCGCTTTCCCTTTTGTCCTTCTGCTTGGATCATACTGGCCTTTATGCTTTCCTTGACCATGACAGACAAGTCCTTACTTAGGGCCTTTGCTGTATATGTCTATCTCTAGCCTGGAATTCTTTCTGTGAGTGTTTGTGAGGCTTTCTTACATGCTTCAAGCTTTACTCAGTATCTCTTTTAAATGCTGCCTCCCCTGACTACTTTGCTTAATACTGCAGCCTTCCCTTTCCCAATATTCCCATTCCCACCTTACCCTACTCTACCTTCTCTTTTTTTTCTTTTTAGCACTTATCACCATTGAACAAACTATGTAGGTGACTTATATACCATGCTTATTATTTATTGTTTATCTCGCTCAAATAAATATAAGTCTCTGGGGACTATGTTGGACATTTTACTATTCCTTCACCTATTGACTGCAAACTTGCATTTAGCTACCATAAACAGCTTTACCTGTTTAAAGGATTATTTTCCTAAAATAGATTGCCAGATTTAAGATTACTAGGAACAGGACGCTTTGAAGACTCTTGATAAATATTAGCAAATTGCTTGCCAAATGTATTGTGCCAGTTTATTTTCTCACAAACAATATACTAGTATTTACTTCATTACATCCTCATTAATATTGTGTTGACAACTTAATTGCCAAAAATTCTGTATGCTAGGTATTTAACTTCAATTTCTGTCACATTGAAAATGGCTCCTTTTTGACTTTTAAAAGTTGCCTGTATTCCTTTCACCTTTACAAATTCCCTGTACTTGTCCTTCGTCCAGTTACCTTTTAGTGTTTTATGTCTTTTTCTTCTTGTCAATCTGTCAATTTTTGGCTTTGTATACCTTAAACTGATATTCATTTCGTTTGGGTAACTGTATCACAGCTATAATACGTAAGTATACTATACGTATGATGTCATAGGTATAATGTATGTATATTATCACTAAAAACTGAGTCTTTAAAGATGTAAACTTTCAGTGGCTTTTATTCATACGTGTTACAGAGAGAAGGGGGTTTCCATGGAAAATTTAAATGTTTATAATTTTTTTTTCCAGTTCACAGGAGCTTAATGCATATGTCCAAGTGCAATCTCACTGAAAGGGTTTTAAGTATACGTAGTAGAGGTTACTCTTGAACAATGTCCAATGTCCCTACAAAAATGTGGCAAAAGTGCAAAGCAGGTAGAACAGAGAAATAAACAAGGGTTTGGTGCATAGATGAGCATGACTTAGAAATGCACTTCCATTGATAATCTGTCAGCATCAATTGTACTTTTAAATTTTCCTCTTCTTAGAATTTATTCTCTGGTACCAATTTCTAGCCAAGGAGAATGACATTGATTGTAGATAATTGACACTGAACTTTTGGGGCGATTTTAAAGGTGACTTTAAATCTCTTCATATTTTGCTTGTTGGTATTTTAAAGATCTAATGATAATGATCTTACATTTACAGCCAGGGCAAGCTAAAAAAAAAAATCTCCCATTACTGCAGAGACCCTGTCAGAGACAATTCGTTCTATTGGATTTTTTTTTGTATCTTTAGTTAAGAATGCCATATGGTTTCTTTTTCCTTATTACATTACGTGTTCTAAAACCTTTACCGCAAAAATGAATTTATACTGATACTATGCAGGAGGATCATGTTCTCACCAGAGATGCTGCCATCTCCAGAGTTAAATGTGGCCTGTAGTTAGCTGTGTGCAGAAACATCACAAAACAGTGTGAGGTGAGAATGAAGGGTCTCTTTGGACCCAAAGAGAATTTAAGTAGGCAGAATGTAATTACCCAAGTTGGACTGAAGCCAGAATGACGGGGTTAACATCCTTACTAACATCCATCCTAATTGAAGAAAATTGAAACTAACAACAGCTACTTTCCCAAAATGTGAGCCATACACCTTTTCCTAGTGTCTTTCATTTTCTCTTTATTGATGGGGTCTCCCAGGCAAGGACTGGGTTTTATCTAAGTCAACTGTGTATTGCCAGCAGAACTGCTGTTGTTCTTTAAAGATATGGAAATACAATCTAGTCATTACTCAAAAGATTTATGAAATGTGAGAAGAAGTATAATTTCTCTTTTGGTGTCTAGGTTAAAAAACAAAACAAAACAAGAAACGCTAGGCACATGGCATGGAGCCCAGGTTTGTAGAGTTTGAGATTATTTGTTTTGCTCTGAAGTAAACGCAAATAAAATGATACTCACTGGGCTGAAATTATGGAAATGTTAAAATATAGGATACTAAATAAGCCCACTTTTAAATAAATATCTCATACCTCATATAAAAGATGGTAATATCCCTTTGAGTGTAGTTTGATTCATTTGTTTGCGTTTCTGTCCTGCTACACTAAAATGTGAACTCTTGAAGGTAGGTTGGACTATGTCTTGTTTTTGTTTCTGTATTTTTTAAAATCTGAATGACATCATCTCATAGTACATGCTCCTGGCACAAAATAGATGTTCAATGCAAATTACTGAATGCTTCTTATTTACTTTATTTACATGCACTATAACAGCTAAGTAACCAGTTTACATAAAAGGAATAATGTGCAACTTCTCTCCTTTTTGCAATGTAGCTTTTCTTGGATTCATTAATCCCTACTTTCTCCTTTTGTTAGAATATTCCCAATTCATACTCCTCCAATGTTCAAACATTTTTTAAAAATTTTTCTTCTACTGGAAACAATCACCATCCTATAATTAAATACACTTAATTAACAATGGGAGTTTCTAATTCTTACTCTCTTGGAAATTGTTTTTCATTTTAATCCCAGTTAAAAATATTGAATGCAAGAAAGACCTTGCTAATGCAGCGGCATATTAATTTACAGCCTAAATTCGCTTTCAGATATTTGTTCTCCAAATGACTCTGTAGCCAAACATCAGGGAGCTGCCCTATCATTGTGGCTGGGTATCCAAGCAGGGCAACACAAAGAATCTTTGAAAGTAAACATCAGGGGAACAGATATCAGCTCCCACGCTTTTTCTTTTATGTGAATATTACCTTTCCCATGATGCTTGGCAGTTTTGAAACTCTGCTGTAATACGGTTTGTAGCCCACAGCAGAAAGAGACAGAGATGTAAGTGTGATATGGTGTACAGGCCAAAGACAAAAAGAACGTGTGAAAATTGAAGTGACGAGGTTATATGGATCAGTTACTTATTTCAGATTTTTGAACTAAGTGGTTACACTGTAATAAGAGTTGAACAATTTGGCTTGACTAAAGGAGTCTTTAAATTTTTAACTTTTTTCAGGTCAAGTTTTCTGGTTTTTGTCTTTTTTCATAGTTCCAAACTTTTGAGAATGTATTTGATGCTCTACATTTCATGAAGCTGTGCATGTACGGCCTGGGATTAGGACAAGCGTCAGTCAGAAACACCGCACTACTACAAAAGTGCTGTTCTTGCGGAATTTCCAACCCAATTTAAACCTATTTATTCCTGATATCTTATAAGAAATATTTATTCTCATGGGATTTACAGGCCAATTTTCTGACCGAACAGGTTCAGATAATTTTTAAAAGCTTATGGTAAGCAACTTTAAAGTTGTGCCCAAATCTCTGATTTTAGACCTCTTTCCAAACTACAGCAGAGTATTCTAGCAAATGCTCCTTAATCTTTGGTTAACCAGCATTTGATTATCTTTATGTAGATGGTTAATGACACCCAGAGGGCTTTTGAGCTACCTTTCCCAACTAGTAGATGGTATGGGCTCAAAGAATTACTAGTTTTATTTTACTTTTATTATTAGTTTTATTTTATGTTTATTACTAGTTTAAGCATAACCAGGGGGTAGATTTGCTATAAAAGTCACACAGTGCCTTCCAATGGCAAATGCAAATGGCATTCATAGTATTGGCAAATAATTCACTCCTACACACCCCTAGAGAGGAAGTCAGGTGACCTGTGTGTGTCTTCAAGTCAGGTGCTTCTACCTTAGAGCTTGAGTCTGGAGGGCATGAGACAAAGGTATTAAGTCCTTTTGAGATTATTTTTATAGAAAAACTGTTGTAGTTGAGGATTTAGCAGTATGATCACCCTGGGGTTCTTAGGTCTCCTTAAGTGACATCTTAAATAGAGCGAGAGGGGATTTTTGCTGTGTCTTTCTTCCTTTGCATTCTTGCCAGGCCTTGTGTTCTAGATTGTTATTTATGCTAACTGGTACCCTTCCACTAAATTTCTTTTCCATTTAAGTTAACCAGGGAAAGATTCTGTTGTTTGCAACTAAAAAACTTAACCAATAGTAAAGAAATATGATGCCGTGATGCTGTTTACTTTACGTTTGAGATGGGCATTTAAAAACTGTAGACATCAATCTAGATTGTCTATAATAATTTCCCAATAAGTATTAAGACTTCAACTAAGTGAAATTAAAATAAAAGAAAGCTTGGGGCACCTGGGTGGCTGAGTCAGTTGAACATCTGGCTCTTGATTTCAGCTCAGGTCATGATATCACAGTTCATGAGATTGAGCCTTGCATTGGGCTCCTCATGGACAGCATGGATCTTGCTTGAGATTCTCTCTCTCTCTCTCTCTCTCTCTCTCTCTCTCTGCCTCTCCTCTGCTGGTGCTCTGTCTCTCAAAAAAATAAATAAATATTAAAAAAATAAAATAAAGCTCAATGGCATATTTTTATCTACATCCATCTTTATGAAGAGTAATTGAACAACAGTGTCTAGAAATTAAAAAAAAAAACAAAACACTTTTAGGGCACCTCAGTGTCTCAGTCAGTTAAGCGTCCAAATTCTTGATTTCAGCTCAGGTCATGTTCTCACAGAGTTGGGCTCTCTGTTGGCAGCACGGAGCCTACTTGGGATTGTCTCTCTCCTTCTATCTATGCCCCACCCCTGCTCTCTCTCTTTCTGTCTCTCTGTCTTTCAAAATAAATCAATAAACATTTTTTAAAGACACTTTTGACTTCTGTTTTGGTTCTGGCTGTAAGGAGTTTGGAAGTACTCTGTCTTAATGACAGTGGAAAAACAAAAAACTCTTAAAACCAACAACTCTTTTTAGATCCATCAGAAAACAACTTCCCCTAAAATTTGGAGAAACAAATGAGTACAAAGAGTCACAACCTACCCACTAGAAGAAACTGCTATGGGAAACAGTGCTGGGTAAGCAAAGCTGTACTGCCTTTGGGGAAGAGCCAGAGACTTAGTAAGTTTGAGAGTTAAAAACCCAAGGGGGCCCAGTTCTAGAAGGGGTCCCAATATTTTTGCAAGTTTTACCAGCATAAACTTGACCAGTTTCTCACACTGAATTTTGAAGAGAAATTCTCTAGTCTTCCAGCAGGAGGAGAGGAAAAAGGACCATACTGAAATATATTCTGTTCTTAGCAAAGCCTGCCTTCAAATTTCTCTTGAAACTTTTCACCAGAGCCTAAACTCTTGTGATTTTATCAAAGCCTAACCGACTTAGGGGGAGAGAGATACCCAACCTCAAGTGTCTCTAGCCATCTAGGTGAAAGAAGTAAATATTCAATTCCAACTCTCTCTAGCCTTCCACATGGGAGGAAAAAAAATACCCAACTCAGCCCACTCTAGCCATCCTATCCCACCTAAGGTGATAAAAAACTGGGAAGCACTGTGGCGCCTGGGTGGCTCAGTCGGTTGAGCGTCAGACTTCAGCCCAGGTCATGATCTTACAGTTTGTGAGTTCGTGCCCCACGTTGGGCTCTGTGCTGACAGCTCAGAGCCTGGAGCCTGCTTCCGATTCTGTGTCTCCCTCTGTCTCTGCCCCATCCCCACTCATGCTCTGTCTCTCTCTGTGTTAAAAATAAATAAAACATTAAAAAAAACCTGGGAAACACTTACAAAGTTTGCATTCAAGAGGTACAGGATCACACACACACACACACACACACACAACGGAGACTTAATTATAAAATTGCAGAATGTTTCCCCTGCATTAAACACCTCACCACATTTCTAAAAGCCCAATCACCTCAGTATCTTTCACTCAATACATCATGTGCAGCCATTAGTAAAAACTGCAAGACATAATAAAGGGCAAAAGACACAGTTTGAAGAGACAGAACAAGAATCAGAATCAGACTCAGATATAGCAGGGATGTTGGAATTGTCGAACTGGGAATTTAAGACAACTATGATTAATATGCTACGGGCTCTATTGGATAAAGCAGAGATATGCAAGAACAGATGGGTAATGTGAGCAGATAGATGAATATTCTAGGAAAGAATCAAAAGGAAATGCTAGAGATTAAAAACACTGTAATAGAAATGAAGAATGCCTTTGATAGACTCATTAGTAGACTGGACACATGAGGAAAGAATCTCTGAGCTGGAGGATGCATCAATGCAAACTTCCAAAATGAAAAACCAAAGGGAAGAAAAACTGGAAAAACAGAACAGAATATCAATATCAAGGTCTGTGAGATAATTACCAAAGATGAAACATACATGTAAAAGGAATACCAGAAGCAGAAAAAGGGAGAAAGGAACAGAAGCAACATATGAAGCAATAATGAGTAATAATTTCCACCAATCAAAGTGAGACACAAAACCACAGATCCAGGAATCTCAGAGAACACTAAGCAGGATAGATGAAAAAGAAACAAAAAGAAAAAAAAAGACAATCCTACATATAGGCATATAATGTTCAACCTTCAGAAAAATCACAGACAAAATCTTAAAAGAAGCCAGAAGGGCGCCAGGGTGGCTCAGTTAGATAAGCATCTGACTCTTGATTTTGGCTCAGGTCATGATGTCAGGGTTGTGAGATCAAGCCCCACATCAAGCTCCATGCTGGGTGTGGAGCCTGCATGAGATTGTCTCTCTCTCTCTCTCTTCTGTCCCTCTCTCTCACTTGTGCTCTCTTTCTCTAAAAAGAAAGAAAGAAAAGAAGGAAAGAAAGAAAGAAAGAGAAAGAAACGAAAGAAGACAGAGATGAGAATTATATATCTGACTTTTCCTCAGAAGCCATGCAAGCAAGAAGAGAATGAAGTAAAATGGTTAAGATGTTAAGGGAGAAAAAAAAAACCACAACTTGGAATTCTGTACCTTTTGAAATTATTCCTCAAACATAAAAGAATAAAAATAAAGTCTTCCCTGGACAAACAAAAATTGGGGGAATTTTTTGTAGGAGACCTGCTTTACAAGAAATATTAAAAAGAAGTTCTTCAGAGAGAAGGAAAATGATCTAGGTCAGAAACTTGGATCTATGTAAAGAAAGGAAGAGCATCAAAGAGAAAAAGTGAAAGTAAAATAAAAACTTATTTTTCTGGTTCTCAATTGACCTAAGATAATTTTTTTTCAAAATGATAATGCAATAATATATCAGTTTAGTAAACACATGCATGCACACGCTTATGTATGCTTGTGGATAGGTAAAATGAATGGCAGTGATAATACAAGAGACAGTATAGGAATTAGATTGTTTTGTTATTGTAAAATACACTATTTGTGAAGTGGTATAGTGTTGTTTGAAAGTGAACTTGGGTTAGTTTTGAGGTATATTGCAAAGTCTAGGGCAATCACTAAAAAAAGAAAACGTAAGTGTATAAGCAATATGCTAAGAAAGGAAAGAAAATTCAATCATATAAGATGGTCAATTAAAACCAAAAAAGGCAAAAAGAGAGAGAGAGAGAAGACAGAAAACAAAAATAAAAATGAAGAGCAAGGGCAATGATTAGAAAACAGTGACAAACGTGGTAGACATTAATCCAACAATATCAATAATCACTTTATTTTTTAATGTTTATTTATTTATTTTTGGGGGGGAGGGGAAGAGACTGGGATAAATAGAGAATCCCAAGCAGTCTCTGTCAGCACAGAGCCCAACGTGGGGCTGTATGCATCCTTATGTTTATTGCAGCTTTATTTACAATAGCAAGACATGGAAAGAACCCAAGTGTCTATTGATTGGTGAATGGTTAAAGAGGATGTGGTATATATATTCAATGGAATATTACTCAGTTATAAAAAGAATGAGATCTTGACATTTGCAACAGCATGGATGGGTTTAGAGGGTATAATGCTAAGTGAAATAAGTCAAAGAAAGACGAATACCATATGATTTCACTCAGCTATGTAATTTAAGAAACAAAAAAGAAAAAAGAAAAAAAAAGATAGACAAAAAAAAACTCCCACAAAAACCCAGACTCTTGAATATTAAGAACAAACTGATGGCTGCCAAAGGTGAGGTGGGTGGGGGAATGAGTGACATAGAGGGGATTAAGTGTACATTCATTGTGATGAGCATTGAGTAATGTTTAGAATTGTTGAATCAGCATATTGTGCACCTGAAACTAATGTAACACTGTATGTTATACTTCAACAAAAATAATGCATTTGATTAAATTATTAAATTATTATAATAATTCAGCTTTATTTTCCTCATTCTATTTCTTGCATCCAAACTTTAAGATTCCAGACTTCCATCACTTCATTTCTGGATCATCAAAGTAGTCTCCTAAATTTTTTTTCCCCATTTTCACACTAAATAATTCTAAACCATCCTACTGATTGATATCACACTCCTATTCTTTGAAACATCAATCTTTTATTGTGCCCATATGTAGGAGTGTTGACAATACTGACCCCCATCTTTGGCCCTCCATCTTGTTCATATTCGCTCAGCGATCTCTCTTGGGGCTATGTGTTCCAGACCCCTTGTAGATTATTACACATACCTTAGAAATGCCCACCAGGGCTAGGATGGGGGGAGCAGCTTATCTTGGCCTCCCATGAATCTGTTAGAGATAACATAGTCTTCCCCTTCCTGACATACAGGTGGTGCCACAGGATCTAATTGAATATTTGCTGTCAATTAGGTGCATGCAAGCCCTTTGAGGTGTGTACAAACCCCTTGATCTCACCACAATGCCATTCTGTGTGTCCCATCGTTCTATAAAATCTGTGGACTAAGGTCTGGATTTTGTGGAGAATAACTATGTAGCTGCTGTGGATTGTCCTCCACTGGAAGCTCCCTGTCAGTATGTCACCAGAAACAAACTCTGTGTAAGCTACATGGACTGGCCTGCTTCATCTTCCCGTCTTACAGTGCCTTCTCAGTTTGAGGGATACTCCTCTGTCTTCCACCTTCTAACGCTGTATTAGAAACGGTTAATAGGCTTTATTCCTTCTTGGAAAAAAATCTAAGTTCTATATATTATGAAAAGTTAATTGTGCTCTTTATTTATCCATCCTCATATTCCACCATAACCCTGTAAATTCATTACCATTTCTAGCCCAATGCCAAACATCTTCCTTTGTGATTAGTGTTTTATATTCCTCTACCTCCACTGAATCTCTCCACAGGTTACTCAAGCCCCATCATTAGAATTCCCTGACTATTCTAGTCATGGAACATGAAAAGCACAGCATAGGGAATATGGTCAATACTATCATAATAATGTTTGAAGGCAGATGGTGACTACGCTTTCGGTGATGAGCCCTGAGTAATGTGTAAAATTGTTGAACCATTATAATGTCCATCTGAAACTAATATAACACTGTATGTTAAATATAATTTAATTTGAAACGTAAAATTAAAAAGTCATTAAAAAAGTAAAGGGGTCAAGAAAGATATACCATATATGTAAATCTGCTCAGGCTGTCGTAACATACCATAGACTGGGTGACTTAAACAACAGAAATACGTGACTCACAGTTCTGGAGGCTGGGAAATCCAAGATTAAGTTACCAGCAAAGTGGATTTCAATCTGAGGCCTCTTCTCTTGACTTGTAGGCAGCTGCTACATTAGCTTCAAAGTCTACCCAGAATCACATAACTTCCCATTGCTTCGAGCTGTTATCATCCCTCATGGGTCATTGCAAAAATGCCTTATGGGTCTCCCTCTTTTGCCCTTCTCCCCCCTACACTCTATCCTCAACACAGCATGTCCCTGTGATACTAAGGGAGCGCTGCTCACAAACTTGTCCCCAAGGCCCCAAGCAATCTAGCCCCTCTTCTATGTCTGCAGTCTTACCCCTTTGCCCACTCTTTTCTGGTTACAAGACCCTTCTGCTGCCTCACACTCACATCACCCGTGCTTCTGCCCAAAGCCTTTGTTGTTAACTGCACTTTCCTGGAATTCTCTTTGGCCAAATATCTGCCTGACTTTCTTCTCACCTTCTTCAGGTCTTTGCTGGAGTGTCATCTTCTCAGTGAGATTAACATATTTGGAAGTTGAGTCTCCATTCTCCTTCCCTGCATTATATTCTCCTTAGAACTTATAAATATATGACGTACAATATACCACACATATACATGTTGGTTTTTGTCTTTCTGTCCACTAAGAGATAAACTCAATGAGGTCAGGTTTTTATTTTATTCTTTTATTTACTTATTGGACTATTTCATTCAGTGTTTTCTCTTCATTGCTTTGAATAGTGCCTGTCATAGAAGAGGCTTTTAATAAATTTGTGTAAAATGAATAAGGGACATATTTACCTTTGTGTATGTCTCCCATTGTATGGAGGTCAGGGACAATATAACATTTATCCTTTCCTCTGTCCTCTGCCCCATTGGACACCAAGGCATATAAAGTATTCAGTGACTGAGGTTATGTGTGTGTGTGTGTGTGTGTGTGTGTGTGTGTGTGTGTGTGGTGCACACAACTAGTGAGTGTCAGAGCTGAGAATGGACCCTATGTCTTTTAAATTTAGTCTCTTATGGCTGCTTCCTTCATATGACAATGTATCTCAGCTTCAGAAGAATCTGGTTGAAGAGGCCTGAGTGTTGTCCTTTAATTTTTAAAAATGACTATCTCATTCATGCTGATTTCCTGACTATCAAAAATATATTTCATGCTTGATTCACATGCAAGAACTGTGTGATATTGTGGAAATATTGTAATACATTTGGTGAAATTTAAGTAAATACAGAGTACATTATTGCAGTATAGCCCAGTTGTTTACCACGTTAAGGATGACATATCCTCTTTAAGAGATACGAAATGCCTTTTTGCCTAGCAATGTCCTTAGCTTTGAAGATTGAATGAAAAATGTGTGCCAACCTCCTACTCTATGCATTATTCTGACCACCTTGCCACTTTTCTCAAGATTGTGTTTATTTTCTGATGGTCACTTATGCTAGGAAAATATTTTTCTATGTTATAATTATCCTTCTGAACTAAAAAGTTAGAATATGGAGAAGTGCCTATGCACACAAAAAAATCAAGCAGAGAAAGTGTAACTTCTTTGATTAGGCTTTTTCCATACTTACCTCAGCTGAGGCTTAATTTAATATTTATTTTCCCTGTTTTATACTCTTTTTGTCTCCTGGGAGAAACTATTGCTGCTTACAGCACAGGTTTTTATACTTTGATTTATCTATCATTTTTCTTTAGTATTTACCAAATAAATACAACATTTCACAGCTTTACACTCTATGGTAAGAACGTTCTAAATCTTTCCCTATTTTAGTAAAATCTGTGGCAGCATATTCTTACCACTTTTTCCTGTTCAAAAAAATTATAGAAATCAGAGGGTAAGGAAATCTTGTTTTTCTCTTAAGAGAATGGAGTGAGTGAGTAATCCTAATAAAGAGTTTTCAAGATCATTCAACATTCTTTTCAAGCATCTTCATCTTATTTTAAAGAGACTAATTTTACAACAACCACTATGATTATTAATCACCCTTACCTTTCCTACTGTTACCATTATAGAGCTGTCTTGCTTCTATATCTTCTTTAATTCTCAAAACTCTGCTATGAAGTGGGTTCTATTTATTCATTATTTATTCCATTTTATGGGATAGGAAGTTGGGAATCACAGCAGTTAGATAATGTTCTTGAGGTCAAAGAGCTATTAAAGACTTGTGTCAAGATTTAAACACAGACTTATCTGCTTTCTCTTCAAATGTGTCAAATGAAACTCATGACATTGTCATGAAGTCTATAACCTAAATCACCGAGTTCTTCACGAGCATAATGAATATATTTTAGCAATCTATTAACGAAAGTCCAATATAATTCAAATTAATTCAATGTGCTATGTCAGCATTTTTTTCTTATATTAAAATATTTTAGGAAAATTAAAAATAACTATAATAGGACTATAGGTGATAATAGGATTCTATATATTTTCAAATTATAATGATAAATGAAGGCAATTCAGTGAATTTTCTGATGATAAATTAACACAAGCAACAAAGATTCCTTTTGAAATCTCATCTTTATATAGGACATTA
The DNA here is from genome assembly GCF_007474595.2 of Lynx canadensis. Classification (NCBI taxonomy): domain Eukaryota; kingdom Metazoa; phylum Chordata; class Mammalia; order Carnivora; family Felidae; genus Lynx; species Lynx canadensis. The sequence goes on along the minus strand of NC_044310.1, from coordinate 152,149,290 downwards.
TATGAACCATGAGGTTTATAAATTAATAAATATGAGGAAAAAATAATTGTGTATTACTTCAAAAGAGACCCTCCTTGAATTGGTTTTGAGAGTGATTAGTTGGGGAAAAGAATAAAATTGTACAGCATTTTTTACATGGCAGACATATTTCTTGTTACATATCTAGTTTCTTGACAAAAGCCCTTTGAAGTGGGCATTTTATCCTAGTCTTAAAGATGAGGAAACTGATGCTCAAATAATATCCTGATAGTCTCCATACTGATAATTATAGAGCTGGGATGTGGTCCCAAGATTCCCTTGGTATTAGTCCATTTGATTCTCTTGGTCTGTGTGGCTAAGTATTGAGTCTCTGATGAAGACTGTGTGTGTGGGGGGGGCTGGGGGTGAAATCAGATAGGTTGCCTTAGGGCGTTTAGTTAGGTAAGTCCTTGGAGGCCATTCAGAATTTTACTTTCCTTTGAATAACATGGGAAGGCAACAGAGAATTTTGTGTACAAACACAATGCAATCTGGCAGAGATGAACAGTAAGACTGTGACTATTCTCTTAAAAATAGACTTGAGGACACTAAGGATTGATACAAGGAGAATAATTAAGGAATAATGCAGTATTTCATGCAGAGAATCTGATTTCAATCATATTTTAATGATAGAACCAATACGATTTGCTAATGGATTGGATGAATATTCACAATATCATGCTATGAAAAATATTATGTATCTTCTCTTTCACCCTACATAAACCAACTACACCTTTGTCATAGTCAGATGTGTATCTTAGAAAGAATACTGGGGAGGAAGCATTAGATGTTAATATGACTGGAGGCAAGGAGACCAGATAGAAGTCTGTTGCAATTATCCTTAGTCTATCCTAATGATAGACTATGGTGGCTTGACCAAGAGAGCGGGGATGGAGACAGAAATACATCTGTAGAGTTAGGATAGGAATAAGTCACTGATTGGAATCAAAGCACAGAAGAGAAGAATGATTCTTACCTTTCTGATATAAGCAAGAGATGGTGATACTATTCTAAGATAAAGAATCACAGGAGACAGAGAATAGGTTGAATGTGGAAGTTATGGGAGGATAATATGAATTTATCTTTGGACACACTTTATTTAGGGTTCTTGAGGGGATCCAGGTGGTTTTCAGGAGAGAGTGGATTCCAAGAGGATAGGCCCAGAGGAAACATCAAGGCTTGTGGAAAGTCAGGCTCATCATTATATAGATGATTAAAGTTATGAACATAGTTGAGATTATCCAAGAAGGAGGTTTAGAATGAAAAGAACAAAGAGTTGAGAACAGAACTAAGATGAACACCTCCATTAAAGGAGTGGGCTGAAGCAAAGCAGTCCAAGAAATAGGATAAAAAAGAGTGGCTAGAAGGGTTGGGGCAAATTGATGAAGGTTAAATGTGAAGAAGCCCAGAGAAGAAGAGTGTATGGTTAACAGTCTCAAATGTTGGCAGCTGTCTGGTGGAATTAGCAACATAGCAACTAATTTCAGTGGTGAGGACGGACCATATTACTATAGTTTGTCTGTTGGCCTGTTCACTAGACAAAAAGCTTCCATAGCATGGTGCTGAGTTCTTGAGTCTGCTCAGTTCCTGTTCCCCTCCCCTACATCATGGCATATCACACAGTGGAAATTTGAGATTTCACTACCCATCTGAAAGAGTGACTTAGACTGTAACAATAAATCATGGGTTCCATGTTGTGTGTGCTATGCCCCTTACGCCTCTTAAAAAATATTATCCTCAATTAATTTTCACTGAAAGACTTAAGACAACTGGATTATATAGCATCTTGAATTGCATTTGTCATTTCCCGCTTAATTATAAATGTCTCATCTTATTTTTAGTGCCACTAAGAATTACTATCTTTGGGAGCTAATTGCTATAGAGTCACAGAGTGTTGGTTATTTGCGACTTGTACAATCTATTCTGAAGACTATACAACTTACATCCAAGGAATGCCACATTCCACAGCCTGCTGTGTTGGATAACAAGATCGTTTTACACTGAATTCCAAGTTCCCTAAACTCCACCACTAATATATCTGGATGTGAATACTCTAATTTGTGCGCTACATAACTCCTTTGTTCCCTGGCAATAGATGTTGTATTAAAATGTCCTTCATACCCCAAAGACAGCGTTCCTTCCCTATGAAGCACCCCATTATACCCGAGAGCAGTGTAAGTCTTTTGTAGCCACACTCAGAACTCCATTCATGCCCTCTCTAATAAAGGCCTCTTTGTAACATGCACATTAGTAGAACTCCCTAAAATCTCAGGTTCTCTGGAAGAACTCTAAAGAGAAGAAAAGGGAATGTTAGGAGATGTACTTGGTGTAAATATAAATAAAAGACTGGTCCATTCAGGATACTTTTCCCTTTGTAGTAATGCCAACGAGATGAAGAAGTTGTGTGCCTGTTTTCATCACATTATTCTGATGATAGTGCCTCTCTTCTTTGCCTGAAATACTGGTGTTTACCTACTAATTTTTTTATACCTTTCACCTTTGGCCTTGCTTTTTCAATGCAAGAAACTTATGCATACCCAGAGACCAAGAATTTCCACAAGCTGCATTTTATCAAATAAAACGTTTGTACAAATATAAAGACTTTTGGATTTCGGGGTGAAGTTTCCTACTCCTACCCACATAACATTGCAAAAGAGATCAAGCTTGACTTTGAAAGCAACAGCATTTTTCTCCCATTTTGTGTAATATCTAATTTGATTCTTTGTCATTTTTTTTTCTATTTGAGAAAGAAAGAAGGAAAGAAAGAAAGAAAGAAAGAAAGAAAGAAAGAAAGAAAGAAAGAAAAAGAAATCACAGTGGAAGAAAGTCAGACCAGAGATTATATTAGGCTGAAGCAAATGGTATTCACCTTTTATAGTCCCTATGTTTTATAATGAAGATACTTCATTGAAACAATGATGCATACTTCAAGGGTTCCCTGGAGAGCAGTGAATCCTGTTTGGAGAGATTCATGAATATGTGCATTAGCACAATCCAACTGGAACTTGCCCTTAAAAACGAACCACAAGAGAAGCTGATCAGTTTCTGCTTATGTATATAATCAGAAGGTTATCATATTATCTCCCTCTCCACGGGAAAAGCAGATGCGTATTTTTCTACCACCTTAAGATGAGAAATGCCAAAAGAAACAACAATTTTCCCCCCTGTGTGATGTTCATTATGTGAAACCCCATAGAGACCTTTTAATACCGGGTAAAAAGAGCAGAAAATGAATACCGGCTCAATTTTTCAAAATGAACTTTAGTTGTTGCATAAGACGAATTGTAGAACACACCTTCAAAATACCCATTTCTGCTTGAATTTGCTGAAGGTCATTAATAAATCTGCGTTGAGTTCAAATATTGCTAGAAATTGCATATATGAGACAACTTTCAGGGTCAAAGCTCCCACAAAGGTACATGACACTCTGTGTTTTAAGGATGAATGACAGGCATATGGCAGATTTTGAAGGAATAGTTTGTTGAAAGTACCACGAATTCCATGAAAGATACTAACCAGCAGCTGGTGACCAAGGTTCAATAAAAATGGCAGACCGCCACTAAGTTAGCAACGATGATAAAGAATATCCAGGTATATGTGCACATTTATCTTTGGGGTTTTTAAGAGTATTTAAAACTGCGGGGAAAGCCCCCAAACTTTGATCGTCTTATAGAAACAATAGAGAAAAAATTGTTGTTACCTAAAGACGGAATGCTGTTAAATTATCATCTTCTATGCTGTGCCAAGCAGAGATATCATTAGCAAACGGAGATACATTTGAAGTTTTTCTCCAGATTTGGGGGAAATGTTACTTAGAGAAGACCTTTTGTAATTTTTTTTAACGTTTATTTATTTTTGAGACAGAGAGAGACAGAGCATGAACGGGGGAGGGTCAGAGAGAGGGAGACACAGAATCCGAAGCAGGCTCCAGGCTCTGAGCTGTCAGCACAGAGCCCGACGCGGGGCTCGAACTCACGGACCATGAGATCATGACCTGAGCCGAAGTCGCCGCTTAACCGACTGAGCCACCCAGGCGCCCCTGTAATTTTTAATGGTGGTTATTCCTACTTTAAGTTCTGTGTTTTAAGCTCACCCATCACCCATGCCAGTGTTTGCAGCATGTTGTACAAACATACAGCAGAGTAGTAACTGTCTCAAAAAGAAGAGTACAATCATATCAATGTTAAAAACTACTTAATTCCTGCCTGGCAATTTCTTTTTTAACTTGTCAGTTAGTCATTACTTAGGCATCTGGTGATGAATTGCCAGAGATGGTTTCCATTTATCATTTCTAGCCCCTGTGTTCGTGGAGAAAACAGTATTTGGACGTGTCCAGTATTGTCCTCAAATCTCTGGATTCAAAGCTTCCTGGACACCTTCAGCTCTCCAAATGTGATTTGAGAGTCTGCGCCATTCTCAGTGTGCAGCATAGGGCTGAGCGAACATTGTCAATTTGAGAGGGTACACTGGTGTAGTCATGCATTTAAATTATTTCTAACTTTTCACCAGAAGTCGTATTCATGTTTTGGAAAATTAGTACTTAGCCAGGCTCCAAGGAAAGAAGCATTTGATTTAGTAATAGTTCAAATAATGCAGTAAAAATGTCTCTCTGTGCATTTGAACTGGCCCTGGTGGCCTGATTCAGTATTTTGCCCATTTTCTTGGCTTTTCGAGCTTCACACACACAAAAAGAAATTGTACAAAACACTTAGTACTATTTTTTCATGGCTGGTAATGGGGCTTTCACTGCACAAAGGCAAGGAAAAATTATTTGGAAAGGTGAACAGGTTTTTAGAAAAACTGAAAAACTCTCCTCATATGCTTTAGACTCGGCTTTCTGTCCCTTGCCTGCATGTTTTAAATCTAGTCACTAGAATCCCTGAAAGAATTATGCTTCCTAATGTTAAGTGCTGGATATGATCATCCACCACGGCCTTAAAAAAGCAAATTTCGTAAAGAATGATGTTAAAAGAAAGACTGCTGTTTACCTACAGTTTTCCTTTTGTGCCTATGCATATACAATCTATTTATATCTATCTACCTCTCTATTCCCAAACTACCTCGGAATTCACATATGCAGCGCAGGAAATGTGGCTTTGAGCTCCTTTTGCAAATAGGTCCTATCATAGGCTCTCAGAAGTTTTATCTTGTCCAAAAAGGCAGTTTTCACCAGCGACACAGCCATCTGTTTAGTGAAAACAGCTAGCTAGTGAATTGCAGCTTCTGTGTGTGTGTGTGTGTGTGTGTGTGTGTGTGTGTGGGCGAGGTGGTGGTGAGGGAGTAGGAGGTCAAAGGGTAAATTCCAATTGCTGTGACATATTTTTATGAGCTGAATCATACCCAGCTTTTAGCCTTGAAAGGGGAAGAGGATCTTAGAAAGGGAAGTAACATGAATGGGCAGGTCAGGAAAATCCTCAAGAAGTGCTCTTCCAAATTAGCAGTTAATTGCTCCCCAACCTGCCATATTCATCCATTTGAATTTTATTTTATTGTCCCAAGACTTGAAAGGATCCGTGTTCTCTTGAATGAATCCCAGGAAAACTGGGATTGCAAAAGACGAAGTTCTCTTGGAGAATTTACTTCCCTTTTATACCTTTGGTATTTTTCTCCTTGTTGGAGGGGTGAGGGGTGAAGCATCCTTGAAAGTCAGAGAGGAGGAGGAGACTATGCAGGGAGTTCGTTCCCAGCCCAGGGCTGACAAAGCATTGCTGCAGCAGGAAGGAAAATGCTAACCAGAGCGGGGAGAAAAGACAGGAGGGGCCCCAGGAACCAAGCTTTGTTAGAAGCATTAACCACCCCACCCCAGCCTCCTTTCCCTGCGCCCTTGCTCTCTGGCAAATGTGGAGGCTATTTTCTGCTTTTTACAAGAGGTATTGCCAGGAGAAAAACAAAAAAAAAAAAAAAATGGTGGGGGGGGGGAGGTGGGGACGCTGATGCTGAAATCAAGGAGGAAACGGCAGAAGGGTCAGGGGCAACAGTCAAGGCAGCAGCAGCTGCCGCGGCCGGCCCCGCACCGGTCATCGCCGTCCCGGCGGCGCGGCGACAGCCCGAGTGGCAACAGCTGTGGGGAGGCCCGGCTTCGCGCCCGCGCCGCCCGCACCGGGGCTCGGGGTGGGGGGTCCCTATCGCTCCCATCTTCTGAGCAAGCACATTCCTCTCATTCCTTCACTGCGTCAGCTGACCGGCTGCTCCCTCCCTTGCTCTGGGCACTGGCGAGGCCGGTTTTGCTTCTCCGCGATGCCCGAGACTGACACCCGGTTTCTTCTGGTGGGTGTCCCTGCGGTCTCACGAGGGACTTCGCTGAGCCGGTGGGACCCGGGCCTCTCCCGCAGCCGGCTCCCCGCAGGCTCCGCACCCCCTGGGGCATTGCATTGGTGAGGCTGCCAGGGACGAAACAGGATCTTAATTTTCAAAGTTGATGGGGAGACCCCCAGCACAACTTGCGAGGGTGCCCAGCTCCAAGGCGTTGAACGAAGAGGAACAAATTAGGCAATTTCAGTATTATCAGAGACAGCATTCTGACCCTTTTTGTTGTAAAAGGAACATAAATGTAGCTACAGATTGAATGAAGTTATAGGCCATAAAAGGGCAGGAGAGAAAAAGGAAGAGATAATAGGCACTGTCCATTTGAGCCTGTTACACTTACTGTTTGTTTCAAATCTATTCAGACAGTGTTGGTGGCAGATACATAGTTTACCGGCGGTAATAAACGAGGGAGGGAGTGGAGATAAATACCACGGAGCGTCGCGGTGCGTTTAGAGTAGTGACAATTGCTGTTTATTTGCTTTGCATTTATGAAAATGACACAGGGCAAGGTTATATGTGAGACACATCTTTATATTATTTTTTCTCATTTTTGGAAGTCTGGGTGAGTGGAAGCATGCCAGTTCATTTTCCTTATTTAGATAAACTAAACCAAAGAATCAATAAACCTTTTTGAGGATGGATTTCTGCCTTCTATTAAACACTCGGGCAAAACTAATTGTACATTTTTGGGGCATTTTTAGCCAATCTGTTTGTCTTCATGAAGCGTACCCATAGGATCATTACATGCTGCCTAAAAGTTTAAAGTATTTCACATATATGAACTTTAACTCTGCCACGTAATAACGTGTTTCTTTATACACTTGGGAAGTTACCCATTGAAGACTTCAGGCACACTATTCATGTGATGGAGAATTAAAGAAATTCATTTTGTGTTTTTAAATAGAAGCTCCTTATGGGCAAAACTGGGGATTTCTCCATAGTCTGGAAAGTACCAGACTCACAATTAGCCTGAGGTTAGGTGCATTTTCTTTTGCAAAGAACAAATAAGCCAAACTTCAAATTTCAACTTGTATACTTATGGTAAGTGGTTTCAACTAAATGGAGAAAGGACTTTTTTTTTTTTTTTTGAGTGAAAGAACTTAGTGCCTTAAATTAGAAGATATAATTATTTGATGTGGAGACAAAAGTATATAAAAGTATATAATTACCTATTTTGAAATTTTAAAATGCATTACATTTTTTTGTTGTTATTTGAAATGGAGTGGAATAATTACAAGTAAGCTCACATTTGTCACATAAATGAATGTGATCAAAATATCCATTTGTATTACAAAAACAATTATACTACATTTAGATAACTTATTTTACATAAATTTCAAGAACATGACATAGCATTTTAAAAATACCTGAAAAGAATTTTCTTAAGGACAACTAAGAGAAATGGCTATCAGAATACTATTTCTCTATGTGGAATTGAGGGAACGTTTTTCAAAATGATATGTGAGATTACATGAAAACTAGCATTCCATTAAGAATATTCCTTAAGTAGCTTTAAAGAGAGAAAGAAAGATGAAGCGTTACTATTTCTGTGGGGAGCTGAGTTAAATAGAATTTTTATGACTCTGATTTCATTTGAACATTTTATATTTTTATAGTGTGGTTTTCGGATTTTGATGTATTTTTTGATGTGCTACTTAATCTGTACTTGGGGGTTTGTTCTCCATTGGCTCTTTTAAGTAGAGAAAAATCAATGATTTCTTCATTCATAGATTGATCCTGATTTGTTTGTTATATTATCGTATCACTGATCTTTTCTAGACACAGTGATATTGCATGATATTTCTATTTCAGTATTTTTATAAAATAATATAAAATGAGGAACAGATTTCACATAATAAAAACAAACTTTTGCACCACATATTATAAAAAAAAAGTGTCATTTAAAATGTACACTGAAATTGCATTTTATTTCTTTATAGTCAAACAAAAGCTCTCTGAATGAAGATTCAGGGATTTCTTCGGCTTTGTCTAAATTCAAAGTGCCCTCTACTGTCAGAAACGTGTACTGCTCAGGAAGGGAAAATTTGACAAGTCTGAAATCAAAATCTAGACAGTGAGAGACAGATGGAAGAAAACCAGGATAGGTAACAGCACTGCCACTCAGCCCTGGGGCAATTCAATTTGGAATGTTCCATCAGTCAATAGGCTCCCATTCCAAGTTAAAAGTTACATTTACGTTATTTGTAATTTTACAACTGTTGCTTCATATTTCTTTTCTTTTCTCTTCACTTTGGTTTTAAAACTGAAATTGCACTTGGGTGCCATTGCCTGCTTTACTAGAATGATCTGAACAATGTATGTTATAACCGCCAGACTAAACTTTAAAACTACCCATGCCCCCGCTATTTTTATTCTACTCTTGGGGAACATTATTTAGAGGTTCTTCTCATATTTTTCTGTTACAATATTTTCACTTTGGTTGTGGATTATGTATACTTAAAAAGGCAAAATATTTATCATGACTCTGACAGAATAGAGCTAAGTAATCAGTTGAACCAGACTTTTAAAAATCATGCCAATAAAGGGTTGCCCATTTTGTTCACTGTTAAGAAGGTGTTTAAACATTATCAAGACAGTTGTAGCATGCTCTGTGTGTTTGTGTAAGCTTATTATAATCTTTCAATTAAATTCAGTGACCCAAAGAAAATTTCGCCATAAGAAATTCAGGCTATTCCATAATGTTAAGTTGTGTTTTATAATATACTGCAAAGCAGTGAAACTTGAGGTATGTGATAAATATAGGTGAAAAATGTTAGAAATCATTACTGAGATGCTTTATTAAAGCTATAGATGGTATTGCACTATATTTAAAAGGAGAGTATTCTGATTGAATTTACTATTTTTTTAAATGAAATCAATAATTTGAAGTTAAAGAGGCATTGCCATCATTGAGAGATGGGGAAGCTCACAATTTAAGTGTCCAATCTGTAGAACAGACCTTGGTTAACCAGCTCTTTGAAGTATTCGGTCTATATTTCAAGCTGTAGCAAACTAGAGATTTAGATAATTTGGGGGAGGATTTTGTATAAAAATCAACAGCTACCACTTTTCTGTCAAATCCATTTAGAAATAGCTTTTCAGTGTTTAATCAAACACTAGGGATTTTAAGAGTGACTGTTGGTGGAGAAAGCCAGAGAGCTACTGTTTCCAGTAGAACGGGCCTCAGGCAGCAGCCCTGTTTCCAGTGTTTTCCTTCTCTGTGCTTCTCATCTGGTTTCTGACTTTGCCACATCCCAGATGTCCATGCTGCCTTCTGGGAGTAAGAAGGACATTTAACTAGCACGTATCATTGATGTTTTCCTGATATATGGAAGGTTATATCTATCAGGAGTATTTGTGTGCCACAAACAAACGAATGAACAAATGACTAAAGGAACACAGGAATACAAAGAGAGGCAGAATTCATCCCCAAGAAGTGCTTCTCCAGGGTTAGAACTTAGAGGTGATTCGGAGAAGGACAAGGACTTGAGGGCAAATCTCTTAACCCAAGTGCGTACTTAAACCTAGTTTTTGTGGAATACCATTTCTCTTAATCAGTGCTCAGTTATTTTCTACTCCTTGGAAAAGAACTGCATTTGTAATATTAATCCTAAATCCTATAAAATGTGCCCACATAAAAAAGTCAAATGCCATGATATACTAGATGACCAACTAAATGTTCCATGCCTCTGTTTCCTTTGCTTTTTAGAATCAACTCCCCTCTTCTGAATTCAATTTCAGAAGGTCATTGAATTTCTAGGTAACCTAATCTAATCTGATAAATAATGGATCCCTTTTCTTTGGCGGAAGTACTATTCATCATTAGGAGTCAGTTGAGGAAAACTTTAAATTAAGGGACTTGACATCCTTTAGCCAATGATGAGCTAAAGTAGACACATGGAACTCTTTCTTCTGGCAAAATGGATTTGGAAGTAAATGTGACAAAGAGAAACAAACAAACAAACAAACACACATTGGCTCCCTGAAGAGATTGCTCTTTATTTCCTAGTTGGAACCTGGACGCTCCTCCTTTTCTTGACTTTTTAATTTATTATTATTATTATTATTATTATTATTTAGCCTGGTTGTTCAACTGTCTCATAGTGCTCTATGGGCTGCACAACATCCTCCTGATAAACTCCATTTCCCTGCAAGGTGGCCAGTCAGCTTCTTTTCTTTGCAGCCAAATAAGTCTAATTGACACGACTCACATCTTTCTCAGCGAGCAACTCAGATTCATAGTGATATTTACGGACATTTCACAAACTTTCATTTCATGATCTGGAAGCTTGGTTGGATAGGGAACTTAGCCAATGTCGCATAGCATGTTTGTGCAAGAGACTGGGACTCAGTCCCAAGCCTCCTGACAGCTACAGCACTCTACTGAAGCACTGACTGATCACTTCCAGGTTCATGATCTGCTGGATTTTATATATGGCTTTGTTGACAGAAATTCTCATCTTTCACATCCTTATAATCTAATACTGAGAGCATTGGTTTAGGTACAGAAGTAAAAACAGCGTAGGTAGTGGAGATTAAACAGTTTTGGGAAATGGAATATTATGACAAATTGAAATATTTGTAATATATGTAGGGCTCTAATGTTACACAGTGTAGTACAAGGATTATCCTCCCTAAGAAAAAAAGTAAAATCTAGTGCATTGAAACAGTGGACGGAACATGTTTGGATTGTATATGTTTATGTAACTGTATAAATAACAACTGTCTATTTCCAATTTGGTAAGATGCACGGTGAAACCCTTCTTTTTTTCTTATGAGAAATATTACAGATAGAAGCAAATATAAATTGTGGAAAATAGTCTTTCTTTAACACATCAGTAGTGACAAAGCATGCCACAAGCATTTAATAAAGGGATTATTGTGGACTTTCTTCATTCCTGGGAACCAACAGAAAAATCTCAAGGGACAGATCATTAAATCTTCTTCCTCAGTGTTAACTTGGACAACAGCTCAGGAGACATCTCTGAGGGTGCAAGGCACTTATTAGAAGCATGTTTAGGAATCTCTGACTGTTTTTCAAAAACCACTTCCGCAGCAAACAAGAGGATAGTTACCAAGCATTTCTGGAAACCATGTATAACTGAGGAGATTCAATTCATTAGAAATATGATAAATTATAAATGGTAAAGGCTGAAAAAGGGTAAGTTGTGGGGGAAATATAAATTAAATATGAGAAGTATAATGTAACCATGAGAGATCACTTGGTATATAGTGCTTTATTATATTTCATAGTATACTTTTTGAGATAAGGCAATTTACCACAGTATTATTTTATGCTTCACTTACTTCACAGGAGAAAAAGCAAAGAAAAAAATTTAGAAACAAAAATGTACAAAGTGTGTTTTTCTCTTACTGCTATTTTTTTCTTCTTACGTTATCAAATATTCTCATATTCACAACTGTAATTAATTCCCAATACTTTTTTCTTCCTGAAAGGGATTATTATTAAAACCATGATTTTTCTCCCAAATCTTCATCTTTCCTTGACCCAGCACTTTGCATTTTTTTAAAATGGATTTCAAGTAATAACTACAGTGTCTTTCATTTGTGTACTGATTCAGACTTAGTAAGTATTCTGTAGTCAAAGTTTTATTTGCTTCTCCTAAAGGCTCTCTTTCGTAGTTGGCAGGTACTTTATTGATTGGTAATTTATTTGTTTGACTTTTTAAAAAATGAGGTTCAGTGATTATCTCAAGATAACCCACATATTAGGAGATTAAAATAGGTTTAAAGTTTAGACCTTGGGAATCACAGCCTTTACTCATTCACTCACTCATTTATGTATTTATGTAGTTTTCAACAAGGATTGGTTGAGCACCTACTTTTATTAGATGCTCTTGCAAACACTGGTCATTGCTGCACTCTGCCTGAATCAGCTTTTCCTTGTCTACAAGGAAGACCAGCGAGTTTATGTGGACAGGTTACTCCTCAGGCCTCAGGGGATCCATTGAGGTTCTATGTTTGGACAGCCATTTTATGACTAGTTACTTTTTTTGTTTTAATGTTTATTTTTGAGAAAGAGAGACAGAGACAGAGAGAGTGGGGGGGGGCAGGGCAGAAAGAGAGGGAGGCACAGAATGTGAAGCCGACTTCAGGCTCTGAGCTGTCAGCACAGAGCCCGATGCGACGCGGGGCTGGAACCCACGGACCGTGAGATCATGACTTGAGCCGAAGTCGGAGGCTTAACCGACTGAGCCACCCAGGTGCCCCAATGACTAATTACTTTTAAATAATTTCCATAAAAGATCATTTTTATTTAGTCCCTTTTTAGTTTTGAAAAATACTGTTTTGGACTCTCCACTTCAGAATCGATGCTTAATATGATTGCTAACATCTAGGCCCAACTTTGCTCCAGTCACTCGTAGATTTCCACATCCGGCTCTCGGGAACCGGGGGGTTTGGACGCTCCCACCATCCTTCTTCTCCACTTGTCCTCATATCGCCCCCACACCAACCTCATGCATCTTGTCTGGGAGGGGAGTTGTCTAGCTAAAGTCAGACCTTATGGAAATCCATAATTCTGAACTCCAGAGCATGTCAGCTTCATTTTATTTCGCTTTTTTCCCCTTTTTCCTCTGTGCTTTTCTGTTTCAGTTGCCCTTTTATTTCCTTATTTATAATCCCTTCCTCTACTCACCTCTGCCATTAATTATACCACTTCTATGTGGCATTGGACAAGTCACTTAACCTCAGTGAATCTGGTTTTGTTATCTGGATAAATAGAAATAACTTTACTGATAGAGCTATGGAGATGATTAAATAATGCATTTAAGAGCATTGAACTAAATCCTTTTTACATAGTAATTGTGATTGGTGAGAGACTTATGAACATTTGTCTTCTGTGGATTTGTGGATAAAACTTGTAGACAAAATTTAAACCAGTATCTGAGGTTATTATAACACAATCAAGAGTTCAGTGTATGTAGATAATTTCTCTATTCTATTACATTATTATTTATACCTCTCTTCTGGGATATTCCTATGCATATTTGCTATTATTGTTGTTGTTTTTGTGATTTCTAATTGGCCATTTCCCTTACATATTAAAAACATTCAGTAACCAAGTAAAAAGTTGTATTTTTTCCCTGTAAACTAAATCTCTAAATTAAGGGGGCTAAGCCTTAGTACTCTCTATTTATTAGTCACTGGATTGGAGATCTTACCCTTTGCTCTAAATTCCTTTTATATGCTGATAATTACAAAATTTGTATCCCTGGTTTGATGTATTCCTGAAACTCCACACTCATATATCCACTTGCCTTTGTGATATCTTTACTTCTCTACTTGCATGTCTAATGAGCATTCCGAACCTGTCTGTATAAATCTGAATTATTGATACTTCCCAGAAATCTTCTCCAAGGTTTGTTTTGTTTTGTTTTGTTGGGCCTAGTTATGCAAACATGTTGGACCAATTCTTAGACTTTTTTCTCATACCCCAATCTAATCTACACGTAAATGCTGTCAGACTCAGTCTTCAACTATGTCCCAAACCAAACCCTCCAATGCTACAAGCCTGGTCCCATCCACCAAGTGGAGGCCTGACCTCCACCCCTACAATACTCCCACCTGGTATCCTTTTGCCCCAGTGCAGTCTGTTTTTCATCTAGCAGCCTGAGAGATATACTTAAAATGTAAATTAAATCATGCCCCTCCCCTACATAAAACTTTTTTCAAAAGATTCCTCTTACATTTAAAATAAAATCCAAAGTTTTTATGATGGCTTAAAAGGATCTGTCTACTGAGAAGATATTCTAAATTCATGAGAAAAACTCCTGGCTACCTCTTCTAACTTATTTCTTACTGCTTTTTCCACTTTTTCCCACTGATTTCCTTACAGTTCTTCAAAAACATTCCAACTAGGTCCATCGTTCTTATTATTCCCTCTGCCTAAAATGCATTTCACCTGGATGTTTACATGGCACCTTTGCTTCATTACAGCTTCTGCTCGAATATCACTAGCTTAAAGAAATATTCTTTGACTGCCCTGACAGTCAAAGTCCTGACATATATCTTATTTACAAAGATAGTCACCTTTTTTGTCTTTCTTGCTTCAATCTTGATGTTTAAGTTTTCCCTCTCTTTTTATCTCCTTCCCACTTGAAGAACTTTCCTTAGCATTTCTCTTAAGGAAGGTCTTTGGTGACAAATTCTCTTAGTTTTCCTTCATCTGAAAATGCTTTTATTTTGTTTTCATTTTGGAAGGATATTTTTAAAGGGTATAGAATTCTGGGTTGACAGATTTTTGACTCTCACTACTTTCTCGATGTGCCATGGCCTGATGGCTTCCATGCTTTCTGATGAGAAACCCACCATTATTTAAACCATCATTCCCTTCTTTGTGTTCTGCTCTGGCTGCTTTTAAGGTCGTTGTTTTGCTTTGTTTTGTTTTGGTTTGGTTTGGTTTGGTTTAAGTTTATCTTGTTTGGAGTTTAGGGTTTACCGAGCTTTTGGATCTGCGATTGGATGCTTTCACCAAATTTGGAAAATTCTCAGCCATTATTCTTTCAAACATATTTTTATTCCAATCTATTTCTCCTTTCCTCTCCCTCTGGGACTCTTATGACACAGTTATGTCATAAGACATAAACCTTTTGCTATTGTCTCACAGGTCCCCAAGACTCTGCTCACTTTTTTTTTAATTCTTTTTTCTTTATACATTTCAATATTTGATAATTTTTATTATTCTATCTTCAGGTGTAGTAATTCTGGTATTGAGCTCCTCAATGAATTTTTAATTTTCATTATTGCATTTTTCAGTTATAAAATTTGCATTTGGTTCTTTGTATGGTTTCTATTTCTTTGCTAAGAACATTTTTACCCATCTGTTTCAAGAGTACTTCTTCTTACCTCTTAAATCATTGTTATAAAGGCTGCTTTACAGTCTATATCTGATGATTCCAATGTATAAGTCATACTACGTTTGGCATTGGTTGATTGCCTTTTTCCTTGGGAGTTAGTTAGGTTTTCTCAGTTCTTTGTATATTGAGTAATTTTGGATTGTATCATGAAATTTGGATATTTCTTTTTTTTTTTAAGTTTATTTATTTATTTTGACAGAGAGAGCATGCGCGAGAGAAAGCATGCAAGCAGGACAGGGGTAGAGAGAGAGGGAGAAAGAAAATCCCAAGCAAGCTCTGTACTGTCAATGCAGAGCCTGATGTGGGGTTCAAAGTCATAAACCACAAGATGATGACCTGAGCAGAAGTTGGCTGCTTAACAGACTGAGCCATCCAGGCACCCCACAAGTTTGGATATTTGAAGTAGTGATTTCTATTATGTTATGAGATTCTAGATTCTGTTAAAATCTGGATAAGACTGATCACTATTTTTTTTAAGAAGTCTATCTTGTTAGATACAAACCGCAATTCCTGACCTTTCCTCTGTGGGCTATGGTCTCCATGTCAGCTCAGTTTTCAAAACCTTTTTGTGCTGTTCTGGTCTTCCACAATTACACGTCAACCAGGACCAGTCTGGAGCCTGTGCTGTGATTTACCCTGTGGTTTGGTTTTTAAGTCTTTGCTGCATTGATTCTAATTGGTTTCATTCACATACAGCTTATCTTGGGAGTCACCTGAGAACTTAATGAACAGATTCAAAAGGTCCCTTTCTCTAGCTCCCTCCTCTTAGTGATCCCACCCTTACACTGTTGCCTAGAGTTTCCCCTTCCTGGTGTCCTGATTAGAAAGTTGGGTGGTAGGGTCCCCGTGCTATTGTGCGTGACCCACCAGTCGGCCTGCTTTGTGGCAAAACGGCAGGACTGAAGAGTCTGAGGGTCTTCAGTGTTGCCCCTGCTGCTCCTGTTGCTACTACAGGAGTTCACTTGTGTTCTTGGCTTTTACCTGGAGGTGGACAGAGAGACTCAAAAGAACTTTACCCTTCAGGTGATGCTGCCACAGGTGGGAGTTGGGGACATCACTTCTTTGTGGTTGGCATTTACCTAGAGTAAGACACACTCCAGAGTGCTATTCTGCTGCCCTGGTGGGAGGAGGGAGGGTGCTGCTTTGTCGTTAGTTCTCACCAAGTGCAGGGCAGGGGGAGGCGGTCGAAAGGGGTTGCCATTGCTGCGGCTGCGACCACAACCACGTGCCAGTGAGAATGTGGAGGGGTGCATGACTGTCCTTGTCCTACCTAAAGCCTCTCTGTAGTTGTCCTCTATCTGCTTATTCTCTGCTTCACAGTGTTTATTACTACCAGGTGTGTGTGTGTGTGTGTGTGTGTGTGTGTGTGTGTGTGTTATTCTGTAGAAGCAACTAGATACTAAACAATAAAGGTACACAAGGCCTACCAAACAAACAACAACAAAAAAAAACCTGCAGGCAGTGCAATGGCTGGCTGTAGCTCATGTCACCGCCATGTGAGGAGAGGGAATAAAGAATACATAAATAAAAGAGAATACAAAGTCTGCCTGAGTGTCCTGACAGGAAGGTTAGGAGAATCTGCTCTCTCATTTTTTGCCTGTGTATTTGGGAATCTAGTAGGGAGGCGCCCCCTGTTTCCTTTGGGAATTCTGAACAACTGTTTTCCTCTCCACTGAGAATTCAGGACACTAGTAAGTGGGGATTATGGATTTGGAGTCCAACAAGAGAATTAAAACATAAGGTCTGGCTGGTAGATCCAAATGGTCTGTTTGGAAGACAATTAAAAAGAATGGATTTTCTTTCTTTTTTCATTTCTCTAATTTAAAAAAAAGTGTTAATTAATTTTGAGAAGGTGCATGCACAAGCAGGGGAGAGGCAGAAGGAGAGAGAAAGAATCCCAAACAAGCTCCACGCCCAGGATGGAAACCCCGCGCGTGGGGGCTCGATCCCACCACCTTAAGATCATGACACCTAAGCCAAAATCAAGAGTTGGGTGCTTAACTGACTGAGCCACCCAGGGCCCCCCAAAAGGTGGATTTTCTACACAACAAGAGTGCTCAGGTTAGTGAATGAAGGCATTAAGCAGGATAACGTTGCTGAGGAGAGGTGTGCGCGACCGAAAGCACCACAATACACGTGTAAAGCACAAAGGGCCACCATGGTCCATATGTGGGCACCCAGACTGAGACTTTTCCACAAGTCTTTTTCTTTTCTGTGAAAATGGAAACTTACAAAGTTAAATGAGCATTTTCCCCTATAGGAGGATGTTGAGGTGGTCCCCATATCATAAGAGCATGCATATCTAGTTTTTAGCATGTAAATGATGACAAAAATGCATTTTTGAACATGCACGTGGGGGATCAGTTGCCCTTTTGTTTTCTTCCACTCTTTGCTGTCCATTTCTGAAGCTGTGCTGGTTTCCTAGGAGACTATTAAGGAATGAAACTCGATTGGCTATATTGGCAGAAAGATTGTTGGTGGACATTTGGAGAAACATTTACATATCAGCTACGCACACAAAAAAGAAATGCTTGACACGTGGAAGATTTTTCTTTTAATTGCACTATGAAAAACCCCCTTGATAAACTAAAATTAGAGATGGGAACAGTAAGCTAGCGGGTCATCTTGTCAATCGCCCCTCCAATTATTCCTTTAAATATTCTCCTCCTTGTCCAGCACAGTTACAGTAAGGTCTTTATTCTTTTAGCATAATTTCTCCACTAGACCATTCCTTTTACCAGTTTGCTGCATATTCTGTATCTTTCCTTTTTCAACCAGTTCCTTGCAAGACTATCAAAGGGTGAAGAAGATGTACAAAGAGTGTCTCCATCAGGATCTCTCTGAGCAAGAAGGATACACAAGACAGAGTAAAAGCAAACAAATAACAAACACAACTCTACTATTCATGTTATACCACGTTCTGCAAGACTAGAGGCACTAGTTCAATTTATTTATAGGAAAGTTGAGTGAAGCAAAGGAGAGCATCAAGAGATTACCAAGCAGGAACCACCTTTATTTAAAGCTCACAGATGGGACTGAGGATGCAGTTCTAGCTGGCCCTTAATTTGAAAATATATATAAATAAGTGGGCTTTGTTTCTGCAACTTTATTCCAAGATTTTGGTACAATATTTTTTTTACTGCTATCTGTATCTATCCACTTCATTCCAAAACACATTTTCAGTTAACAAGAAAAGATCAGCACGTTTTTCTTGAGTAAAGAACTGTGCCATGTGTTGGTAGGTATAGTTTTTTTCAAGGGGAAAAATGCAAAACAAAAAACCTAGTGAAGGAAAAATTTCCCTATGGCTTGATCTTGAAATTGGATTCTGTAAGAGATTTGAGGAATGTTTTCTGCTGTGTACATTTTCCTCGCTTCAATCAAGTTTTAAATTTAGTTCAGCAATTATTTGAGAGAAGTTGATGTTTCTTGCCATGATCTAAGTGCAAAGAAAGAAAAAGGCGAGGGGGACGGTGGTTGGTGATGCTCTAAGAGAGCATCTGAACCAAAGGAGATTGTTACCTTGTTGGTAAATAAAAAAGACAGGGACAGATAGAAAGCAGCAAATGATTACTAGAAAAAACAACCTGGCTGTATGAAAATATCATTGTAGCCAAACTGCAGTACAGTTACAAGTCACATTATGTAGTGGCACCTGGGTGGCTCTGGCGGTTGAATGTCAGACTTTGGCTCAGGTCATGATCTCACGGTTCGTAGGTTCGAGCCCCGTGTCACGCTCTGTGCTGTCAGTCTAGAGCCTGTTGCAGACTCTGTGTCTCCCTCTTTCTCTGCCACTCCTCACTCTCTCTCTCTCTCTCTCAAAAATACATAAACATTAAAAAAAAGTCACATTATGTAATATTAAAAAAAAACTAGCAAAAATAGACAAATTTCTGACTGCAAAAACTACCCCAAAGGACTTTTTTTTGAACAAAATTTACTTTGGTATCTATACAGGGGTAATGATTTTTGTATATTTTGGTGGCTTTGTTTTTATCAGCAAGTTATATTATAAATTCTGTCTGAGAAAACATTCCGTTTCTTGGATGTTACTCTTAATGTGGAAATGTGAGTTAGAGGAAGACTGTTCTAGAGTTGATGGTGAGTTGTAAGACATAAAAGTTTATGTTGCAGTCTTGGAGCTGTTCGTAAAATAGAATGGGCATGAGCTAGTGAATTCTTCATCACTGCAGGTATGGAGGCAGGGAACGAAAGACCACTTGTTGAGAATGTTGTAAAGGTATTTCATGCCTTTGATAATGGTTGGAATGGATGATCCCTGATGTCCTTTTGAAATTTATGACCTTATGAATCTATGATAGTCTATGACATCTCATATATATATATATATATATATATATATACACATACATATATATACATACATATATGGCATTTAAATAGGGATTTTTTACTGTGGACTGAAATAGTCTAGGAAATCTTAGGCAAATATAAAACATAGGCTAGGTTTTGAATCATGGGTAGGATTTAGGTAAGGCAAAGAGAAGAGTAATCTCATTATAGTGAGAAAGAAAGAAAGAAAAAGAAAAAAGAGAGAGACAGAGACAGAGAGAGATAGGCATAAGTGAGCTTGGTATCTTTGGGAAAAATGAAACAAAATTGGCCTGACTAGAATATAGGATTGCACAGATAACAAAGCTATAGAGCAGGTCTAATTGCAAAGGGCTTTCAAGTACTAATCATATCGAATTAATAGCTCCACAGCAACATTTAGACATTTGACCAAACAAACTTGGCACCATAGTTAACATATAAAATTAACTATCACAGCACACAACATTATATGTAAGAAGTGAATTGCTACTTTGGCATTGATGGACAACAATATTTGTACAGATCGACACACATACAAACAAAGAGTACTTACTAAAAAGAGCTGTAGAGAAGACATATGACTGATGGGACAGTCTGATTTCTTTAACCTTCCACCATTCTAGTTCACTAGATGTAACTTCTGATAACTAGGTTAGTCGTTAGCAGTATCACCTGAAGCCCAAAATAACCACTCATTCTTGCATTTTACAGAATGTGCAATAACAGGAACTTAATACACACCTCACAAGAAAGGAAACAGCTACATTCTCCCTTCTGATAGCTTTCTCTAGACCCTGTATCTTGGAGAGGGGGAAGGGGAAAGAAGATAGCATTGGTCTCTCCAGTGACCTACAAGCCATGTTAATAGTGCTTTTTTTCCATTGTGTCTGATTATTTTTCCTTTCTTTATTGAATTCCATCTCTATTACATACCCTCAAAAACCCTCTCTTATATAGAGATGAAAGCGAAGGAAATAATTTTTTTTTCCCAGAAGACCCTTTTATTAAAACTGGGTGACATGGATAAGGGGACAGTACAAAAAAAAACTTTTTGGTCCATGAAAAAACCATAATAATTCAGTTAACAAAAGCAGTTATCTTCAACAGGGGCTATGGAAGAGCCCTGAGCTTCCTTCTCATGTTTCCAGCCCCAAGAACAGAGGTAGTCCAGTGTCTCTTTTAAGGGAGGGGTGGGATAAGGCCAGGAAGGGGACGATGGGGAGAAAATTCTGCTGTCCCCATTGTGGAACAGGTAGGGATATGTGGCTGGAGGATGTGCTCATAGGAGCCTGAGGAGGAGGTGGGGAAGCAGGGGTGTTGTGAGTTCTGTGCATTCAGAGCCCAGGCTGAATGGAATCCCCCCTCTGTGCCCGGCTTTCTCCGACCCTGCTATGTTGAGTCTGGGAACCTGGAATGTGCTAACCTGGGGTGATACATCCTGAAAGAAGAATCTGAGGCTCCTGGAAAGAACCTTTTTTTTTTTTTAGTTCTCTCCAAGTTTCTTTATCTTTACAATTATATGATTGAGTGCAATTAACAATGTATTGATAGCGAAAGCTTTGGAATGGCTTGCTCTGATTATTCAAAAAAGGGGGAAAAAACAAAAGAAAGTCTTATTTGGCTAAAAGTTAAATTCATTTGTAATTCTTCTCCAGGGACCGCTTTAGAGAAGAAAATGAGAAGAAGAATAGAGAATGAGTTTGACATATGAAGGAGTAATCAGAGTATTTCAGCTGGAAAAAAAAATCAAATTGGCATGCTAGTGGACTAGCGGGTTATGCTCTAAAGGCACATCTTAGGCAAATGGTTTGGGGCAGATGATTTCTCCTTAAATGTAACCTGAATGAGTTTTCACAAGAAAAAAAAAAGCAGAAAGGGAACAGAAGTGGCAGTATTAAATTTCATGACCTCTGAGCAGAGACAATAATTTAATTTTAAAGTAAAATTAGCCGATATGGAATAAAATTTGATATTACCTAATAAGATACACAGCCTTGAAGGAAGCATTCAATTTGTAATAATACTAACAGAAAGGGTTCAGCGGGGAAGAATGTCCAAGGAGAAAATTTTGGCAATGGGGTGACCCAGAAAGAAGCCCAATAAACAAGTTATGAAAGAAATATTGCTGACAGAGTAAGAAGGGAAGCAAGATATAGTCTGCTAAAACACCAACAAACAGCTAAAAACAAAAAACGTCGGTCAATTTCACTTCCTCAGAAATTCGTTCACTGAGTAGTAAAATGGTCTTGGTAAGGACTGAAGAACCAAAAATTGCTAGTCTCCTCACCCCCAAACACAACAAGAATGCCAAGTCATTTTACAATGATCTTTTAAAAAATCAGCAAAACAAAGTTAATCAGATTATTTATACCACAGAGAGGATGTAAGGATTGAGTTAATTATTGTGAATATTAAAACACTTAGGGATATCTGAGTGAAAAGTGGAAATAGTTTTTTATGGCTTTGCAAGAATGTCTCAGTAATCATAATTACTTTTTAGAATGGAGTCCTTCCTTTGTAGTTACCTTCTATTTTCCAGTAAAAATTAAACTTGTGGCATACTTCGGCCCCAGAACAAATATTTGATAGAACAAAACTACTCAGGTAAATAACGCTACAAACAATATGCCATTGATTCTCTCCTGATAAATGATCATTTTCTACTATTAACCTAGTAATTTTCTTGTCTAGGATTGCATTTAGATGATTAGACAGGGAATATATAGACTGGTACGTGCTTCTTGAAATGGGATACATTTGTGGGCATTTGGTTAGTTCATCCTTCAGGCATGCTCCAAAACACTTTGAGACAATTTGACGAAAAAAAAAATAATTGAACGAAAATGAGTAACAATTACTAACCTTAACAAAAATGCAGTATGCTTGGTATTTGTTGAGTTGAATGCAATAGGAAAAGACAAGTTAAGCCTTGACAGATAAAAGGAGAAATAGAAGAGTGTACAGCCATAAAATTTGAGGGTTGGAAAAGACGTGGAGAGGTCAGGCAGGTTACCACCTTTCTGGCAGGACCACACTAAAAACTACGAAGCCCGTGAGAATTCAGCTGAATGTTGCAAACAAAACAAAACAAAGTTAAAAACTAAAGTCCTCTAGCTTAAGAGATAGATTTGGCTCTCTTGAATTCACTTACTTTTTTCCTGGAAATTTTTAAAGATTCTACTCTTGATTTTAACAGGACTTCTCAGGACGTAGTGACCACTTTCTCGCAAATATACCAATTACATCCTGTTGTAGCATTCATTGCACTGATGAAATAAAATAAAAGCTTTGGATATTGAAGAACAGTCTTCGTGTCTCTCTAGTTCACATTGGCTCTTTGATACTAAACTCTGGCAGGTTCTAATATATTAAAAAAATCATTTGATAATATTTTCTAAATAGGGGAGGGGTAGGCATAGGGAGCTTATTAGAAATGCAAAGTCTGGGGCCCTACCCCAGGGCTTCAAAAGCAGAATCTACCTTGTAACAAGATCCACAAATGATTCACATTAGCACGTTGCAGTTTATGAGGTGCTGGTCTAGGGTACCTCGATATGCAAGAGATACGGCAAACCTCACACTCTCCTCCTTAGGTAGGACTGTCTTTTCTCTGCATTCACCGCTCAAGTGAGGAAACCATATACTTATGAGAGAACTCAAGTCAGAAACCCAGGGAATCTATCTTGGTCGCTTTCTCTTTTCATCACCCATACACAATGTGTCCCCAATCTTATCCTATTTTCTAAATATCTCTTCAATATATCTTCAGTATACCCCCTACCAACTGTGACTTCCATCGGCCCCATATTTCTCACATGGATTTGAGCATCATATTTTAACTAGTCTCATTGCTTCTAACTTCACCTTTCTCCAGTCCCATCTCATTGATCATTCAAGGTCTCTCTCTCTCTCTCTTTTTTGTGTATATATATACACATATATACACATATACATATACATATATACACATATATATGTATATGTATATGTGTATATATGTATGTATGTATGTACGTGTATATGTATGTATATACACATATGTATATAGGTGTATATATGTATATGTATATATATGTATATATATAGGGAGGGAGGGAGAGAGAGAGAGAGAGAATGAGTGGGGGAAAGGGGCAGAGGCGGGGAGAGGGAGAGAGAATCTTAATCAGGCTCCGTGCTCAGTTCAGTGCCTGAAAGGGTGCTTCACCCCACAAATGTGGGATCATGACTGGAGCTGAAATCAAGAGTCTGACATTCAACAGAAAACTCTGGTTCATGTAGAACCTTTTAATCAATTTCATGTTCCACAATAGCCAACTTACTCCTTTTGCTGTAAGGACTCATACCAAAGACTTGCAGTTTCCTAAATATTTCATAATATTTGGTGCCTCTACACTTTGAGATATATATATATATATATATATATATATATATATGGTTATTTTGAGAGAGCAAGTGGGTTTGGGGCAGAGAGAGAGAGAGAGAGAGAGAGAAAGAGAATCTCAAACAGGTTTCGTACACTGTCAGCTCAGAGCCCAAAGTGGGGCTCGATGTCACAAACCATGAGATCGTGAACTGAGCCGAAATCAAGAGTTGGCTGCTGCACAATATACTTTTTCCTGGGACTGAAATGCTAACTTCTCAACCAGATGCATTGCCATGCTGTATCTCAAGATCAGTAGTGCATTCCCTGGTCACCCCTCCAGGCATTGCTAATTTCTCCCTTCAGAACCTCCAGCCTTATTCTACCTCACTGCAGTGCTTTGTTTCCATCTCTACTCTGATATGGACTAAGTAGCTAAAAGATATCATGTATTAGACTGTTCTTTGGTATCTTTGGTATTGCACTTAGTAGATGCTTAATCAACATTGTTGAATTGATATCAAATATAGTCATTATTTTTGAAATAAATGCCGTTTGATCAAAATTATTCTCCGTGTGACCATAAATCACACATTACTCAAACCAAATCTTTTATGAAATATATTTTGACCTCACTGAATTTCATGTGACAACTGTTTTTCCCCCTTGGGAGGATTCAGATGATTGATAAAAAAGATGAAAAAGCCATATAAGAACTGGGTGAGATTGTTTTTGGACTTGGGTTCTAGGGGTGGGGGGGGGGGACACATTAAATCTATTCTAATTTCTGATTTTCCTTAAGACCAGAAAAATACAAATACAATAAATCTTTTATGAAAATATGCATACAAATTTTGTGTAAGCATATGTTTTCATCGCTCTCACAGAAATGCTTAAGTGTGCAAAAGGAAAAATTGATAAATTGGATCTCATCTCAATGAAAAACTTTTGCTTTGCAAAATCCCATGTGAAGAAGATGAAATGACAAGCTACAGAGTAGGAGAAAAATATTTGTAACCACATACCGAATAAAAGACTTGTGTGCAAAATACAAGAGGAGCTCTCAAAACTGAACATTAAAAATCAAACAATCCAATTAGAATATGGGCAAAAGACATGAATAGACATTTCACCTAAAAGAATATACAGATGATGCAAATAAGCACATGAAACGATGTTTAACATCATTAACCATTAGGGAAATGCCAATTAAAACCTTAAAGAGAGATGACTATACACCTGTCAGAATGGCTAAAAGAAAGAAAGAAAGAAAGAAAGAAAGAAAGAAAGAAAGAAAGAAAAAATAGTAACAACATCAAAAGCTGGTGAGGATGAGGGGAAGTTGCATCACTCATACATCGTTCGTGGGAATGTAAAATCATGCAGCCATTCTGGAAAAGAGTTTGGCGGTTTCTTATAAAGCTATCTGTATTAGTTTTTAGAAATTGACTGCAATCATCATCACGAGAACACTCTTGTCAAAAATGCTGTAGCTAAAAATAATCTAACTTAATGGATTGACATTGAATATCTGTGCACTGTAGATGATAAACCACGTTCAGTAAAATAAATCTGATGCACTGGTATTGGAAATATATTTCAGTTAGCAGAGAAACCCCATAACTGAGCAATACGATGACTGATGGAAATATGGGCACCAGTAATGTAAGTGATTGTGTTATGCAATCTGCAAAGTGCTAGAAATATGCTGGATATCACTACAATAATTTATCTCACGGAATCAATTGTGAGAATCAATTAGGTAATATACGTAAAGTCACTTTGAAAACTGGGGAAGTATTGTAAGCATAGTAAATATTAAGAATTATTTTGACACCACTAAGTTAAATATCAGTGCATAGACGTACATTTAAACACCTTAATTTTCCTTAGTATACTCATTAATCTTTCGATATTTTGTAAACTGATCACTTTAATTAATTTCTTTTACCTTGATTGGATAAATATATTAGTATCTATTTTAAAAATATGATCGGGGCACCTGGGTGACTCCGTCAGTCAGTAAGCGTCTGGCTTCGGCTCAGGTCATGATCTCGCGGTTTGTGACTTCAAGCCCAGCGTTGGGCTCTGTGCTGACAGCTCAGAGCCTGGAGCTGTTTGGCATCCTGTGTCTCCCTTTCTCTCTGTGCCCCTCCCCTGCTCATGCTCTGTCTCTCAAAAATGAATAAATGTTAATTTTTTTAATACGATCAAGTTTCTGGTTATAGTAAATTAGAGTATCATGAAGATTTGAGATTTTGGAGAATATTAAATTTTTCCAACATCACTAAGGCCAAGCAATTTTTATTCAAATAAGCTCCTCTTTTTTTTTTTTGAATGCCTTAGCTCCTGCCCTTGTCCTGACCATCATCCTATCAGAATAACATTTTAGCTACTCACTTTCCTTCTAGCCTCTTTTTCTCAAGTCCATCCTTCCCCAAACTGCTGAAAAACTCACTGTTCTAATGGCTTCACACAATTTTAAAAGAATCACTATAACTGCAACTATGATAACACATGAAAAATACATAAGTGGTTAAAAAATCTTTATCATTTGTGGATTAAAGAATTTATACCAAGAAAACCTAAAATAAATAACTATAAATAACTAAAAGGAAAAAAAAGGAAAAAAGAGAAAGAAAAATCTCCAATTCACTTCTTTTCTATAGGACATATAATATTTAAAAAAGAAAGAAAGGAAAGAAAAAGAGAGATGCCATGTAAAATGGCCTATCACCACCAAGGTGCTGGAGCAGAGGAGGAAAGACTAAACATTTCTTTCCTTAATTCTGTGCTTCACTTCAGAGGCTGTACTTTGAAGAAGTTCTACTTCTGTCTAAAGTCTCACAAAATCTCTTATGATGACAGATCCATCAACTTCTGGCCCTCACCCTTCTTAAATCCTGTTCAATAATGTCATGACATCTCCTCAACACTTTCGTGCCTCCTAGATAAGACATATTTCCTCTAAAGTTCCTTTGGTCTCAAATAGACAATATTTATATTCTCATACCTGAAGGAGTTCTTGTTTCCATGTCAGCAGATGGTGTTTGGTTTTTGTTTGTATCTCTAAAAGAACCATTTGGGTGGATTTCTCAGAATGAATCTGCCCTGGAACCTTTATCTCTTGTCAGATAAGAACTTTTTGAAGCTTTAAAATGAATTTTAAAAACTTTTTTTGGTTTATACCTACCAAATTTCCAAAAATTATATAGACTCCCGGATTCAACTAGGGTATCCCAGATGTTTCTGTGGGACCCAGTGTAATTTACAAATTGAATACATTGCTTGCTTTCATGACAGAAACTAGAGTGTGGGATTCGTGTGTGAACTTCTCATCAGCATTGCCTATAAAACTGATCCTAAGGAATAGGGTCTATTCCTGGGATGTCAGCCTAATGGTATTAGAAAGATTTTTCTTTCCTTTTTATCTTCTCTTTTCTTTTCTTTTCTCTTTTCTTTTCTTTTCTTTGTTTCTTTCTTTGTTTCTTTTTTTTTCTTTTTCTTTTCTTTTTTTTTTTTTTGTAGTCTAGTCGAGGCAGTAGTGCATAATGAAAAAGAGAAAGGGTTTAAAGTCAACAGATCCAGTTTTGCTTTCTAACTCTACCACTCGTGAGCTGTGTAGCCCGACTTAACCTCTCTGAGCTTCAATTTTTTTCATTGGTAAAATAGAGATAATAGGCATATCTACCTCATAGTTTACTGTGAAGTACAAATGAGATATACAAAGCACTTTGCACGTAGTGTCTGGCAAGTAGTAAATTCTAGGTAGCTTTATTAATATTTATATTAAGCCTGGGAGTCAGAGCTGGTATGTCGAGAAAACTATTTTTAGCAACTTAAAATTTGAAGGTCAAAGAGAAGAGTTGTAAATATGACATAGAAGGCCTAAGGGGTGATCAAAAATGACCCCTCTTCCTCCAAATAAATAAATTAAAAAGTAAGTGTGTTAATGGCTGGCTCAGAAACAATTCTGTTAACTTCAGCTCCTTTTATGTACAATTTTGTGTACTGGGCTGATCCTGGGACTTGTTTATAAAATACTAGCATAAGATCAGGCACAGATGACAGATGAGAGAGGTAACAGATGATAGAGAGGAATCAACTTGACTGTTGGTATATTTCTAGTATGTTTATTCCGAATTTTGGCATAAAGCTTTAACAATTAATTCTGAACTTACTGAAGTTCTTAGTGCATTGAGTCCTCTATTTAAACATCTGGGGGCTCCTGGGTGGCTCCGTCTGTGCTGACGGCTCAGAGCCTGGAGGCTGCTTCAGAGTCTGTGTCTGCCGCTCTCTCTCTGCCCCTCCCTTGCTCACGTTCTGACTCTTAAAAATAAATAAATGTTAAAAAATACTTAAACATCCGTGCAATCTGTGACTATCTGCAGCAATGATATCTTTCTCCACTTGGATTAGAGAAGGGTAGAACAACATTGTAATGAAGGGCTAGATAACCATATAGAGAATGCATCTACCCAGTGATTATCTGGTTACCTTATTTCTTAAAATACCAGTTATTTACCTTACGGGAAACAAGCTTTTTAATTATAATCATTATAATCCTACAATGTATTGCCATATGCTCCAAGATCTAGCATTATTGTATTAACTCTATTATCCTGGACTCTGCTGTCATGAATAGCTCATCTTATGCCAAAACATAGAGATCAGTTTGAGGTTTCCATAGAAAAACCCTAAAGAGGTCCTACCTTGTGACTGGAGGACTTCTTTTGATTCAATTTTATACGGTACTCTGATAATCAATATATGCCACTGGTTTTATAAAATTTAGAGCAATTGTTACTACTGTTACTATAAACAACAAATGTGCTATTAAAACATGGTACATTAAAAAATTAACATGCTGTTTAAAGTAAGTTCTCATAGTAACATTTAGGGTTTAGCATTCCTATTTTGCAAATGATAAATCAGTATCTTTCCATGGATTTAACATTAAGGGCAGGGGTATTGATTAATAGCCAAAGTAACAGTTATGTATATCACTCAGTGGATTTTGGATTTCTAATTAAGCAAATCTACTGCACAGCTATATGCTTAACAGTGAATTCACAGTGATGCTAGTTCGTCTATCTGTTTTTTCAGAAACTCAAATCCTGTAATTGTTACAGTTCTGATAAATTCAACTATCGACAGTACTCAGAAAACTAATTTGGTTATTTGAGCTCTATGAATTTTGAATTAATTCGAATTGAAAATGTGGCCTAAGGAAGATGTCTATGTGAAAATCTTAAATTTTGTTTATGCCTTTTATAAGTTCTTTCATAATCAAAGTGAAATACTAGAGAATGCCTGCAATTTTGGAGTCAGATAGGCCAGGGTCTTAGATCTGAGCTCCCTAATTTGTCAGCCACATGACCTTGGAAAAGTCACTTGACCTCCTGAACTGCAAGTTTTTCATCTCTCAAATAAGAATAATTTGATTCAGTGATGTGTAGAAGCTTGGAGATAATGCATGTAAAGCGTCTGGCACAAAGCCTGGCTTACAGCAGGTATTCACAATTGGGCGCTACTGATATTAACAATAATAACATTAATAAAGAACCTAATGCAACATAACAATACTAAAACTGTTAATTAAACTAATCATAATATGTCAAGATTAAATAGTTTAGCGTCAGTAGGTAATAACTACTCCTAGACCAACACTCAATCTCACCATAGAAAATAAATGGAACCCTTTTTCTTTCTGTCAACATAAAAGTATTTTCTTGCATCAAGAGTCCCATGTTTAACAACAAGGTTGTATCATTTATCCACTCATTCACTTGCGCACCCTGGCATTTGCAGCCCTCCATAATTGATGTTACTCTCTCTTCCACTTCTCTGAATTTGATTTTCCTCTCCAAAGGGATGAAAAGGATTGCACGTGAGATTCTTATTTAGTAGATGCTTATCTATCTCTTTTATACATTCAAAGAATACTCAGTAAAAATAACAAGTTTTAAGATATGGGAGATTTCCAGTAGGATAGAGGGAAAAAAATATGATGTGTTTAGGACAGTCTACTGAAGGGAGTGCAATTCTTACAGCTATATGCAGAGAGAATGATTAAATTTTATCAATTATCCTCATTTTTGAAATGGAGACAAAATATTAATCTCTTGAGATTATTTGAAGAATTAAACTTCTAAGTAATATAGGCGATGTTTAGTTCCTGGCAAGTAAAAAGTACTTATGAACTATTAGCAATTACGATAATTATAGTGGTGGTAATGATGATGATGATGAGAAGTACCAGGAAAGCTGTGAGATGAGAGAGGGGTGATTTGATAGGATATATTTAGGGCTTTATAAAAATTTTCCTAAATAAATGGTGTCACGTTCTGGTATTCCTACATAGAACAGATATCCAAGATAAACATTCTGTCTCCAGAAGATACATATTTTAACATCTAATTATTTAGATGTACCACATAATTAGGAAGCAAGAAGAACAGATCCATAAGTGTGTAAAAATATAAGGCAAATTATCTTCTGAGATGCAGCACATATAATACTCATACAATTGAAACGGCATAAAGTATGATGTAAATCATTTTACTAAGTCAGATTAAAGGTGCTATTACTCATGGTTATGTAATACTATCTGTAATTTCTGTGTTAAACTTGACATTATAAATCCTTTAATCTGCGTATTTAAAAGCCATTCTATGGCTCATTTTTCAAACAGATTCCCGTTAACACATTTACTGCTAATGAACCACTAACGTGTTCTCTCTTTCTTAGATAAACGCTGTTGACCAACATTATTATTTGCTCCTCATATAATTATTTTTTTGGCTTTTTAATTTAATTGCTTCAATAAAAAATACACCAATAATGCATTTTTAATTACACTTCCCAGGTGACCTATGTAAAAAGAGGTTTTCTAATGAAGCCACAATAATTAGCCTGTCACAGTCCAGTTTGGGGCTATTGTCTGGTTGTCCTTTCCATGGCTTGTTGTGGCATGACTAGAATTCTAAAGACCTTGTGTATTATCTCCCATAATACTTAGGAAGGTATTAAAAATGTGTGCAATACTGGCAGAAGCAGGCTTTCTAATTATTGTCAGCTATTTCTAGTGTGACGTGGTAAATTCCCTCGAGAACAGAAACAACAACCCACTCCAGGGTTTGTAATAGGCCCTAGAGCCTAAGTAGTTGTAGACAGAGCTGTTTCCCTCCGGATAGATAATTGGTTTACACAGCAGCTCAACATCTGAACCAAATCCATTTTT
Source organism: Lynx canadensis (assembly GCF_007474595.2). NCBI lineage: Eukaryota > Metazoa > Chordata > Mammalia > Carnivora > Felidae > Lynx > Lynx canadensis. The sequence continues at coordinate 152,118,149 of NC_044310.1, read as the reverse complement.
TTTTTCCTATTGTGATTTCACTGTTTACTCTAATATACATAAACTATTTTGATATATTAAATAGCATATGACTCATTCTTTAATAGCTGAGTAAATTTGCATGTTCTGCCTCACCTGGAATACTAATGGCTATTATGTCGGCCTATTTTTCATGCATGAAATATTAAATATTTGGTTTGTTAAGCATACACGCTTACTGTAAATAATGTGTTCTGGCAACTTGTTAAGTACGATTATCCTTTAGTTTCGTTTTTTCATGGATGAAATGTGGCTTTAACTTAAAGGGAAATGCAGATGATTTCCGAGAAATTTAAGGACGGTTGTCCTTATTAGTGCAGTACAACCAATTATTGAGAAGCATTTGTTAATGTTTACATAGTACTATTAATAGCAACCCGGTGACACTTTTCTGTGCAAACAAAGATAGTATATCGGGCTCTCCTGGGTATGCGGATACCTTGCTTCACAGCAATAAGTAAATGGATTGTGGCATATTCAAGTTTCAGCTCGACTTGTTTTTAATATTTCTCATCTCTAGCAGGTAAACTGCTATTGATATGTGTTGTGAGCAAATCCTACTGTAAATGCTTTTCTTTTAAAATTATATCAGATCTTTAAGTCACCACTTTCCCCCTCAATCCCAAAGTGGCTAGATGTAAAGAGCATTATGACCCATAAGAAGGCCAGCAGAATCTGGAGCAGACTTTCTACTGTTTTATACAATCGTTTCCTCCAACCCCTTTTCTCTTCCCTCCCACAGGACAGTATCATAATCATCTGATGCTTTCTGTCTTGCCCTGAATATGAGCCTTTTCCGTGTGTGCCCAATGGAATTGTCTGTGAGGCATCTGTTACTGCTCAATAGGATAGATCCACTAGCCTTCAGTATTTGCTTCTCTGCTACTAAGGAGACCCCGTTAGATAATTCTGGGGACTCAGAATGATAGGGTTATTTGCGAACTGGTGTTTAATGTCACGTGAAGGGGCACAGAGATGATATGTTACGACATTCTGGTTTCTATTTTCACAGAAATAAACAGACTGAGAACTAAAATACTATGTTGTATCCCAGCAAATTAATTGTTTTCCCTGTGTTTTACCGTCACGTCTCACAGAAAGGTACTCTTCCCCACCTCAGAGCAAATGGTCCAAAGTAGCTCCAAGACTTCAGGCAAGCTCCTAATCGCTCCGAGCCTCAGTTCTGTCACCTGTAAAAGAAGAAGAAATGACATTGACTTCATAAAGAGGTAACAAAAGGTATTGAAAGGGCATAGCATAGTGCTCGAAAACAGGACACTCAATAAATGTTTGGTTCTTTCTCCTTCAATTCATATTTTTTAATGTTCAATTCTTTTTTAATGAGGTTAAGACAAAACATTACATAAATTGATATATGAGTATGATTTTAATCAGAGATGCAGAATTTGCTCTTTGGAAAAAAAAAATGTTCCAAATGCTTTACCTTTACTGTATGCATTTGACAATGTATGAAATGTACATACCTACTTGCCACTTTGAATTTTTAAATACCTGTTTGTATTTTACGAAATGTTCAATGAGGATTGACCCAAAAGTGTTTTAGCAGTTGATAAATATCTAGAAAATGGCAAAAAACACACTAAGATTAAAGCACTTTGCTTCATTAAAAAGACGAATTTCTTAGAAAAACAGAAAAACAGAGTAAAAAAAATCAGTCATGTGAGTGGTCAAATATCACCTTTTGGCATTCTAATAAACTGTTGCTTAGATAGAAATATCAAGCTATTACTAATGGCTATTAATGTGTACATGCTTCATGTAATTTTATAGTATCTTATTTTAATATCTGTAATTTTAATGAATTGCAATTTAGGAAAGAAACAATTTTCATTTACTTTATATAACATAATTATGGATCAAATTAACCCCACACTAGTCTTAATTACATTTAGTTTCATTTGGCTGATCAAGCAATTAACATGCCACTGTATTTTGGAAGTGAAAACCGAGTTGTTATGGTCTTTCCTCCAAAAAACATGGACTTGCTGAAGTGGAGCCACCATGTGAAATTATTTCGGAGAGAGAGAGAGAGAGGAAGAGAGAGTATATATATACATATATATGAAAATTTGTTTTTGGTTTGCTCAAGCTCAATACTTAGTATGTCCCTGCTCAAGAATAGGTATAATGAGGACGTACGGCACCTGGGGTCCTGTTACATGCTACTGCTTAATAATCTCTCCTTCATGCCACCCTTTATCTGCTACATTCACACTGGTTTTCATGCATTTCTTTTTTAATTGGAACTAATTTTAGGTTTGCCATTACTTGTGATTAAACATCCTCTTTACCACACATAGATTTCCTTCCATTTATCTATTGTTACCTTCACAATCTTCTTCAGAAGAGAATGATTGGTCAGGAAGAGACCATCTTTTTACTCCATTAGCTAAGTTATATCTGTAAGGAGCGTAATTTTAACAGCAATAAAAAATATTGGGTTTAATAATAATAGCATTCAGGACCATATGAGTATCACTGCAACTAATCCTTTTCAACTAATTGAAAATGAAAATGGCCCTTTGCAATATGTGTGTATTGTGAATAATCCTAATTAGGATAATGCAAGGTTATTTTAGCACAGTTCAGAGGCAGGGTACAGTCTCAGAAAAACAGCTGAACTGAAGCGTAGTCCATTTAGAGGTACCTTGGAGCCTATGAGAAGGCACAAACTTGGGGCCATGAACACCACGGAAGAGAGGTCCTTAAAAGCATCCGTTCCCAGCTGTATTTAAACAGGCTTAAAAATGGAAAAGGGCCCCACATTGTGATGTTTCTAATACTTTCCAGTAGGAAAAAAGAAATTCTGAAGTCTCTGACACCAGCCTAATATCCATGATAAAATAGATCTCCAAAGGGCTGTATAGAAGATATTTGAGCAAGCTCCATGCTGGTATATTATTGGCTTATGTTCCGAAAGCTTTGTTTTTATATTTCATGGTAAGTATTTTTTTTTTTCCTCTTCAGTCTGGATAAAGATAGTAGCTTTCCCTTCTTTTCCTGTGACATTTCATATTGTGACTGGATTTGTCAGATTGCATCAGTCACATTTGATTACATTATATCATGTCAAGAAACAATGAAAAATAACGTATGTTTCTACTTTTTACTGAAAGAAGCAGGATTCATGGTCCACCGGATTTCTTACATAAATATTTCCATTCACATAAATGATAAAAACAAAAATATATTAGTGTGGGAAAAAATGAAAGAAACTAATAATGACTGACAATTTAAGTAAGACACGCTCATTGTAACTAATTTATTTCACTTGTATGACAAAATATTATAGTTCTATGCGTGTCTAAATCTATTCGTGATTTGTTGCTTTTTAAAAATTATGGTTAGAGTTTGGGTGTTTGCAATCAGTAGTGACTAAGGATCAATATTTTTGTTATTAATTTGAACAAACATTTTTGAGAAGTTACGTCATATTCACAATAAGATTTTCTACTCTTTCCACTATTCTCATTTTGCTTTTATAGTAATCATCCAAATAGATATTCCATCAGTGAAAAGGATGTTTGGCTAATTAGTGCATACTATTTTAAATCAAGTCAAACAACAGTAGTGATGTAAAATGTTCACTGATTTCAACTTCTTAAGACAAAACAAAACAGATAAAAGATGGGGAAAACAAACCTCTAGGAATTCTCTCTTCTCTCAGTGACCGCCAGCCAAAGACCTCCAGGAACGCAACTGTGCTTTACGAGTTCTGGTTGTTACTTGTTTTGACAGGAGAAAACCTTTGCGTGTATGTATGTGGAAAGGCTAGGGTGGGGGTGCTGAGCCTCGTATATAGGCTGTTTCTGCTCAGCTCTTCCCTCCAGGCCATGGTAGGGAGGGGTCAACACTACGGCCTAAGGGCTTACATGTGCCAGCTGACTTCTTTACCATTTTCTGAAGTCTTATTTTAAACTCTAAACAACCCTCTGAAGTTGAACCTGAGAGGTCAGGCCTGTTGCCCGGGGTCACACAGTCAGTAAGTGGCTCAAAGGGTGCTCAGGTGATTAATCAGAAAGCAGCACTTAGGGAAGTCTTGGACGGGACATGGGGCATGGAACTCTCCAGGGTGAGGGTCCTGAAAGGGAAGTTGGCAGAGAAGTACCAGAGAGGAGGGGGCACCTTGGACATTTGTTCCAAGCATCAGACCTGGGCTTCGCAGACACAAAGGCATGGCATCTGTGCCTAGCCCATGAGACGTTTCCGGAGCTCCATCTTCCTGCAGGGCTCCCCCGAGACTCCATCCTTCCAAACTCGGCTTCAATGCGCTTGCGGGTGACTCTGCGGCTTTCCGTGATCAACTCTTTCTGGGAGTAGGCTGGGACCTTTTTGGGCAGGGCAGGGACACACAGATTGGCAAGCCCCAAGTCCCCCATTAGCCAAGGAGGAACTCAGGCCTGGGGTGAAGTATCTCAGTAAGAAGTGTTAGAAAGGTCTTATTATGTATAAGGTTCAGGCTTTGGCTGTGTGATTTCTGGGTGGTTCCAAGTAAGGGGTAGTTTTCTATGGATTGGGTGCTGTCAGTAAGAGGGGACAGTTCTATGTTTGGGTATTCTAATTCCTGGTTTATCAGGGGAGAGACTACAGTGAAGCTAAAGCTGTAATGGTAAAGAAACAGCAATCACTCATAATAGCCAGGAAGAGGAATGTTTGAGCATTTTTGCGATTTGAAAATGTTCATCTTTTGTCTGTGTTTGGGTGTGATTACAGAGCAGTCCCATTTTTGTCTTGTCTGTCATGATCACAGAGTTGCCTTGGCTGATGTTGATGTCCTGTGAAATCCTGTATTTTCAACAGAGGAAACCAAAGCCTGGCTGATGGTACCAGGCCAGCTCCTAGCAACACCAAGGCCCAGCTGTTAAACAGGCTACCAACTCCTGGATGTCAAGGCTGCTTTGTCCTTTCTCAGTTCTATGCCTTTTCATCTCAACTACCCAGTTGGTCTTTTTCTGCCCAGAAGAGCAAGAAAATTCCATTTCTTTGTCTCTACATATTCTTCCTGGGATAACGCACCCACTCCTGTGTACTTTCTGTGTTGGAAATTTCAAAATCTATGAAACCATTGTGACTCTTATCCCAAGTCCAAGCCTTTAATTTTTTTTAGTCGGCTGCCTACTTCTCATCACCCACTCAGAATGAAATGATCTGACATGAATTTCCCAACCTACCTGCTTAGATCTGCCCCTCCACAGAGCCATTCTGTGCTCCTATCTCTGTCTTCCACATCGCATCGCTAGGACCTGTTGATTCTGCTTCCAAAACTAAAATCTGTACCTTCATCTTTTTAGATCTTCTCTGATTTTCCTAGGCAACGTGAATCACTACTTTCTTTACAGTAGATATTTCTTTACAAGTGTGTTTATCGCATTTCTTCTGGTTCTCCATTTTCCACCACCTAGACTCTGATCTCCCTGCCTGTCTTATTTCTTTTTGTTTCTCCAGCTTCCTCTACATGAGAAAATGGTTAAGACCATGGGCTGTAGAGCCTACATAGGTTCTCTCCTTGGCTCTGCCGGCTCCCACCTGTGAGATCTTGGCCATGCCACTTAACCACCCTGGGCCTCAGTTACATTGTGGTAAAATGAGGTCGTTAATAATAGCACCCACCTGATAGAGTCATTCTGAGAATTAATGAAGCATATAGTATGCACGTGAAACAGCACCCAGTACCCGGTAAGTCCTTGATAACTGTGTTAACTCTCATTATCCCATGCCTGCCACACATATGAGGTTCAATAAATCTTTGTTGAATTGGGTTAATATTGGATTGCCAATAATTACATATAAAAAGTGAAGTCAGTATACGGTATGGAGATAATGTTTCATCTTTACCTGAGTTGAATCACTGCTGGGAGACTTCCAGTCAGGCTGGTGTCTGTGACCCGGTGCTCCACCCAAAATACTAAATCTGTAAATGCATAGATTTTGAAATCAGGTAGAACTAGGTTTGAATCTGAGCTCTGATTAGAGTAAATTCCTTCAGTTTGCTGAACTTCTTCTGTTAAATGGGAATAATATATCTAATGCATGGGGTTATTTGGAAAATTAAATGAATTAGTGTGTGCAGACTAATGAGTAAGTTACCAACCAGTTAATATATTTTTGTTGTTTCCCCTTAATTTCTCCCCTACCATTCAAGGACATATTCTCCCACATAAACCTTCCAAACGTGAGGGGCAAGAAAGGGCTACAAAGCAATTTTCTGGTAAATGTCTTTGGAAGTCCCATAAGATGTTTCCATACCTAGATCAGAAATGAAATCCATCAAGCTCAAGGTAATATGGCTTTTGATAGAAACAGAGGATCTAAAGTAGGATTAACTAGTAATAGAGACAAGCAAGTCAACATCAGGCATAGGTTAGGAGAACTGGTCAGGATCCAGACTGAGGTAGAGAGGACTTTTTAAGGCAAGCAGGGTAGCTTAAGTCACAGTGACCAAACAGGGCTTGCCCCATCCAGTGTTAGAGTCTATGGAATTTAGACAGGCAGAGGAGGTCTAGCAAAGCCTGTCCCTGTGGGAAAGGGAAACCAGTGAAAATTTCACATAGAGAACTGGTTGTACTGGTATTGGAGAACTCATAAGATGACAGGATGACATAGAGGAAACACAGAGAGAATAAGTGCGGGAAGCAGCTACTTCCTTAGGGGTGGGACGGGAAGGGGAAAGAGGTTGGAGGCAAAAAACCCTCAAAGTGAGCTGTTACTTTTCTAACCCTCAGGTCCTTGCTCCTTGGTTTCCCAGTGCTAATTTTGAAGCTCTTCTCTTTTAGCTACAAACCCACTCTTCTACATTATGCTTTGTAATACTGGGGCTAGGACCCTACAGACTTCACCTCTCTTTTGCTTACTTTCTCCATTAAGTTCTGCTAATAGGGGACTCTATAGGGGGACCGTATTGCTGGAGGAGGAAGAGTAGACTTTTTCCTCTGTTTTTTATAATGTTTCTATTAATGGTACTTCAGCCTTTCCTGAGTATTGGTAATTGATTCCAGTTTCTGTCCTTTTCTCCAGGCTCTGAGAACCATGCTCCTAGACCCACTCAGAGGTCTCAACTCTGGCTGTAGAGTGTTCCTTCCTCAGAAGGAGTCAAACTGTAGGATTCCTGATCTGAACTTCTAGGGTCTGATACCCGCAACCTCTTCCCCCTGCTGTCCCATCCCTAGGGAGATAGCTTCGCCCTGCAGTTACTATCTCTGTGCTAACCCTATGTATTCTCGTTGCCTCTCGAGTCCCTCAATGTGTATTTAACCAAGTCTCTACTTGAAATTCTCTTTGCCTCCATTTCTCTGACTAGACTCTGACTGGCACACTCTCTCACAACCTTATGAGATCTACACAAAATGTAAATGAGGCATCCTTTGTGAACCAGGTGTTCCAGAGAGTGAGGAAATCTGGGAGTTTGGGGGTGTTATGTTTCTGATGCCATCTTGGAGGAAATCATCCGAGCTTCTCATGCTTAACCTTATCGTGGCTGGTATTCTTTGTTCACTGTCCATCTTTCTATGTAGTACATTCTAGGAAGACGTAGATAACATGGAGCATCTAGCCTGGCACGCAAGCAGGATAGAATAGAAATATATTCAACAGAAAATTCAAATCTAAATGGAAAAATCACTGCTTATTTTACCAAAAAATAAAATTGACACCAGACTCTTTTTAAAATTTAACTGATACTTTGTAAATATTTTTAAGGTTTATTTATTTTTGAAAGAGAGAGACAGAGCGCGAACAGGGGAGGGGCAGAGAGAGAGGGAGACACAGAATCCAAAGCAGAGTCCAGGCTCTGAGCTGTCAGCACAGAGCCCCACGTGGGACTCAAACTCACAAACCACAAGATCATGACCTGAGCTGAAGTTGGACACTTAACCAACTGAGCCACCCAGGTACCCCTAACTGATACTATTTTAGACCAACAGTATAGAAACTGGGTTTGGCTGTAAAACTGTTAAATTTGAAGTTCATGATTTGAGAATTTGTTAAACTTCAGGAGCATGCCTTGAAAAGAATTATGCTATTGGTGATATATGAGTTAAAAGCACATATTGCATATACCGTGTGAAGATTTTTCCTCTAGTGACTTACAGACTGAGAGAGAGGTTAAATTATTGGTCCCACTCAGGGCTTCTAACTCTTAATTCCAATTCCAGATTTTTTTCTTATATCACATACCCCATCAGAGGAAAAAACTGCTAGGAATCCACCCTTATTAGTACTCACATGAATAATAGAATAGGTTAAGTGATTGTGCATAACAACATACATACATAGGCACATACACTGTTTTTAAGCCTTGTTGTGTCACTAAACGAGGTAACATGACAGGATGAAAAATGTTATCCAGAACTTGAGGAATAAATGCTCTGGGACTGAGTCTGAAGACATGATTCTGGAGTGAGGGACATCGTGGGAGAATGAGGAACTATCAAAGATGTAGTTAGGATATTTACAGGGATTAAACACAAAACATGAAAGAGTAAAGGCATCATTGATTTGGAGGAGATAGGCTAACAATCCCTCCCCCTCACACTGCAGACTAAGGGACGGCAAGAAATACGTTCTGCAGTGACAGCCTGCACCGAGTACTGAGCTTGTTTTCCCGGTCAGCCCTTGACCAGAGCAGATGGATTAGTGAATCCTTTAATAATCCTAACATTAGGACCTGGGCATAGAAAAGCAGAATGGTTCGGGCTCCTGGGTGGCTCAGTCGGTTAAGTGTCTGACTTCAGCTCAGGTCATGATCTCACACTCCGTGAGTTCGAGCCCTGCGTCGGGCTCTGGGCTGACAGCTCAGAGCCTGGAGCCTGCTTCAGATTCTGTGTCTCCCCCTCCCTCTCTGCCCCTCCCCTGCTCATGCTCTGTGTCTCTCTGTCTCAAAAATAAATAAAAACATTAAAAAAGAAAAAGAAAAACGGAATGGTTGAGGGAATAGAGATGCTGTCATACGAAGTTGTTTTACCAGATAGTCAAAAAGCGTAAAAATGTAACAAGTTCACATTGATCATTTATAAATATCTAAAAAATAAATTGCAAGGTTCATAAGGTCATTGGGGTGATGGTGGTATTTTCATCTTCAAAAATATATGTGTATTTATAGTTATATGATATCTTACAAAGGTCCATGACTTTATTTGCAGTAGAATTGAGGACACTATTTTCAATTCTTATTTGTGGAGACAAATGAAGCTCTTTCAGACTTTTAGGGTGAAGCATTATTGAGATTTTCTACACAATACAAGAAACATAGATAAGAATCTATCCTTGTTAATCTGCATGGGTAGATGTGCTCTGTGAATGCCTTCTGCATTCCTAGTGTTCACCTTGTGAAAGCCACTAAACCACTTTTGAAGAAGATACAAAATAATCCAATTTGATACTTTCTTAACAATCTCTAAGAGAAAAATGTACGACTAGTGTGGCATGGCGATTCTGAGCAAGAACAGATTGTTATAACCTATAATCTTAAAACCAAAGACTGTCAAATTTGGAAGAGTTCTTTAAAGTTATTTACCCAACCAATTGTACCCTTACCTTGCTGTAAGGTAGTAATTTAGTTTATGTTTAAATATCTAGAGTGACATGGAGCGCCTGGGTGGCTTAGTCGGTTAAGCATACAACTTCGGCTCAGGTCACGATCTTGCAGTTTGTGGGTTCGAGCCCCACGTCAGGCTCTGTGTTGACAGCTCAGAGCCTGGAGCCTGCTTCAGATTCTGTGTGTCCCCCTGTCTCTGGCTCTCCCCCATTCGCATTCTGTCTCTTTCTCAAAAGTAAACATTAAAAAAAAAACTTTTTTTTAAGTGACAGAAATTTCATCACCTTTTAAGACAGTTTATGCAATAACCATAATTATTGTGACTAGTTTGACGTCCTGAGGTTAGAATGAGGCTAAGGCATCTCTATGAAGAGATTGGCATATTGTGTCACCTTAGAGTTAGCATTTCCAGGAAAAATGCCCACTTTTCTATTAATTGTTGGTCCTGTGACAGTTTCAAGTTCCTTTCTCATCCTAGCCAATTGTGTCAGAAGTAGAATAGGTAAGCTTTCCACTTACCAACCCCTCTCCTGGCCTCCCCTATTTAAAGATGCACCCAGCAATGACTTTGCAGTTGCTTACTTCAGTGTTTCCCAACATGGGTTCTGTGGAACATTATTCTCGTAAGCATACTATATGAAAAAAGTTTCAAAGGACAAACACATTCAAGAAACGTTGCAAATCTATATGCTTCTCATTGTAATTCACAGTGAATAGTAACATACTAAAAGCTCTAAGAAGCCCTTGAGAAAAGAAACCTGTTTAACTTTCCATAGTTTAGTATTCCCCAAACTTCTTTGATCTTAGAACCCTTTTTCAAGTAACATCTGCTAGCATTTCTTCGAGCCAACTGTTCTTTAGAAATGCATGTTGAGAAATGCTGGCCGTAAATTTACTGAGATGTCAAATCATAGGAGGAGGACGGAACAAATATTTGGTCAAATAAGCTTTTAGTAAGAGGGGATGTCATGTAATAAGAAGAAAAGGCAACATCATAACTGCAGGATCATTGTTTTCCGCCTTTGCTCTCCCTGGTTTTGCCCGAGCCCTCCCCCGGGTCTCACTATTTGGCCCGTTTGTTTTGGTCTATATGTGAGCGTCATAGCCTTATACAGAACTACAAGTCAGAGAACATTCGTAAGAGTTACATGAAGCCTTAAACCATCATAAATAAGACTACAACTATAATGTACTTTTTAAAAGAAGGGCAATGGGTCTCGACAGGAAGATGGCGGCATAGGAGGACGCTGGGCTCTCCGCGCGTCCTGCTGATCACTTAGATTCCACCTACACCTGCCTAAATAACCCAGAAAACCGCCAGAGGATTAGCAGAACGGAGTCACCGGACCCAAGTGCAGACGAGAGGCCCACGGAAGAGGGTAGGAAGGGCGGCGAGGCGGTGCGCGCTCCATGGACTGGCGGGAGGGAGCCGGGGCGGAGGGGCGGCTCGCCAGCCAAGCAGAGCCCCCGAGCCCGGCTTGCAAAAGCGGAGGGGCCTGACGGACTGTGTTCCGACAGCAAGCGCGACTTAGCGTCTGGGAGGTTATAAGTTAACAGCTCTGCTCCGAAAGCGGGAAGGCTGGAGGACAAAGGGAGGGTGAGCTGCGGAGCCCCCGGACGACAGAGCTCAGTTTGGCGGGGAACAAAGGCGCTCGCCAGCGCCATCTTCCCCGCCCATCCCCCAGCCAAAATCCCAAAGGGAACCGGTTCCGGCCAGGGAAATTGCTCGCTCTGCGCAAACACCCAACTCTGTGCTTCTGCGGAGCCAAACCTCCGGCAGCGGATCTGACTCCCTCCGGCTGCCACAGGGCCCCTCCTGAAGTGGATCACCTAAGGAGAAGCGAGCTAAGCCTGCCCCCCCTCCCGCCGTGCACCTTGCCTTCCCACCCCAGCTAATACGCCAGATCCCCAGCATCACAAGCCTGGCAGTGTGCAAGTAGCCCAGACGGGCCACGCCACCCCACAGTGAATCCCGCCCCTAGGAGAGGGGAAGAGAAGGCACACACCAGTCTGACTGTGGCCCCAGCGGTGGGCTGGGGGCAGACATCAGGACTGTCTGCGGCCCCGCCCACCAACTCCAGTAATACACCACAGCACAGGGGAAGTGCCCTGCAGGTCCTCACCACACCAGGGACTATCCAAAATGACCAAGCGGAAGAATTCCCCTCAGAAGAATCTCCAGGAAATAACAACAGCTAATGAGCTGATCAAAAAGGATTTAAATAATATAACAGAAAGTGAATTTAGAATAATAGTCATAAAATTAATCGCTGGGCTTGAAAACAGTATACAGGACAGCAGAGAATCTCTTGCTACAGAGATCAAGGGACTAAGGAACAGTCACGAGGAGCTGAAAAAACGCTTTAAATGAAATGCAAAACAAAATGCAAACCACCACGGCTCGGATGGAAGAGGCAGAGGAGAGAATAGGTGAACTAGAAGATAAAGTTATGGAAAAAGAGGAAGCTGAGAAAAAGAGAGAGAAAAAAATCCAGGAGTATGAGGGGAAAATTAGAGAACTAAGTGATACACTAAAAAGAAATAATATACGCATAATTGGTATCCCAGAGGAGGAAGAGAGAGGGAAAGGTGCTGAAGGGGTACTTGAAGAAATTATAGCTGAGAACTTCCCTGAACTGGGGAAGGAAAAAGGCATTGAAATCCAAGAGGCACAGAGAACTCCCTTCAGACGTAACTTGAATCGATCTTCTGCACGACATATCATAGTGAAACTGGCAAAATACAAGGATAAAGAGAAAATTCTGAAAGCAGCAAGGGGTAAACGTGCCCTCACATATAAAGGGAGACCTATAAGACTCGTGACTGATCTTTCTTTTGAAACTTGGCAGGCCAGAAAGAATTGGCACGAGATTTTCAGTGTGCTAGACAGAAAAAATATGCAGCCGAGAATCCTTTATCCAGCAAGTCTGTCATTTAGAATAGAAGGAGAGATAAAGGTCTTCCCAAACAAACAAAAACTGAAGGAATTTGTCACCACTAAACCAGCCCTACAAGAGATCCTAAGGGGGACCCTGTGAGACAAAGTACCAGAGACATCACTACAAACATAAAACATACAGACATCACAATGACTCTAAACCCGTATCTTTCTATAATAACACTGAATGTAAATGGATTAAATGCGCCAACCAAAAGACATAGGGTATCAGAATGGATAAAAAAACAAGACCCATCTATTTGCTGTCTACAAGAGACTCATTTTAGACCTGAGGACACCTTTAGATTCAGAGTGAGGGGATGGAGAACTATTTATCATGCTACTGGAAGCCAAAAGAAAGCTGGAGTAGCCATACTTATATCAGACAAACTAGACTTTAAATTAAAGGCTGTAACAAGAGATGAAGAAGGACATTATATAATAGTTACAGGGTCTATCCATCAGGAAGAGCTAACAATTATAAATGTCTATGCGCCGAATACCAGAGCCCCCAAATATATAAAACAATTACTCATAAACATAAGCAACCTTATTGATAAGAATGTGGTAATTGCTGGGGACTTTAACACCCCACTTACAGAAATGGATAGATCATCTAGACACACGGTCAATAAAGAATCAAGGGTCCTGAATGATACATTGGATCAGATGGACTTGACAGATATATTTAGAACTCTGCATCCCAAAGCAACAGAATATACTTTCTTCTCGAGTGCACATGGAACATTCTCCAAGATAGATCATATACTGGGTCACAAAACAGCCCTTCATAAATTTACAAGAATTGAAATTATACCATGCACACTTTCAGACCACAATGCTATGAAGCTTGAAATCAACCACAGGAAAAAGTCTGGAAAACCTCCAAAAGCATGGAGGTTAAAGAACACCCTACTAACGAATGCATGGGTCAACCAGGCAATTAGAGAAGAAATCAAAAAATATATGGAAACAAGGGAAAATGAAAATACAACAATCCAAACACTTTGGGACGCAGCGAAGGCAGTCCTGAGAGGAAAATACATTGCAATCCAGGCCTATCTCAAGAAACAAGAAAAATGCCAAATACAAAATCTAACAGCACACCTAAAGGAAATAGAAGCAGAACAGCAAAGGCAGCCTAAACCCAGCAGAAGAAGAGAAATAATAAACATCAGAGCAGAAATAAACAATATAGAATCTAAAAAAACTGTAGAGCAGATCAACGAAACCAAGAGTTGGTTTTTTGAAAAAATAAACAAAATTGACAAACCTCTAGCCAGGCTTCTCAAAAAGAAAAGGGAGATGACCCAAATAGATAAAATCATGAATGAAAATGGAATTATTACAACCAATCCCTCAGAGATACAAACAATTATCAGGGAATACTATGAAAAATTATATGCCAACAAATTGGACAACCTGGAAGAAATGGACAAATTCCTCAACACCCACACTCTTCCAAAACTCAATCAGGAGGAAATAGAAAGCTTGAACAGACCCATAACCAGCGAAGAAATTGAATCGGTTATCAAAAATCTCCCAACAAATAAGAGTCCAGGACCAGATGGCTTCCCTAGGGAATTCTACCAGACATTTAAAGCAGAGATAATACCTATCCTTCTCAAGCTATTCCAAGAAATAGAAAGGGAAGGAAAACTTCCAGACTCATTCTATGAAGCCAGTATTACTTTGATTCCTAAACCAGACAGAGACCCAGTAAAAAAAGAGAACTACAGGCCAATATCCCTGATGAATATGGATGCAAAAATTCTCAATAAGATACTAGCAAATTGAATTCAACAGCATATAAAAAGAATTATTCACCATGATCAAGTGGGATTCATTCCTGGGATGCAGGGCTGGTTCAACATTCGCAAATCAATCAACGTGATACATCACATTAACAAAAAAAAAGAGAAGAACCATATGATCCTGTCAATCGATGCAGAAAAGGCCTTTGACAAAATCCAGCACCCTTTCTTAATAAAAACCCTCGAGAAAGTCGGGATAGAAGGAACATACTTAAAGATCATAAAAGCCATTTATGAAAAGCCCACAGCTAACATCATCCTCAATAGGGAAAAACTGAGAGCTTTTTCCCTGAGATCAGGAACACGACAGGGATGCCCACTCTCACCGCTGTTGTTTAACATAGTGCTGGAAGTTCTAGCATCAGCAATCAGACAACAAAAGGAAATCAAAGGCATCCAAATTGGCAAAGATGAAGTCAAGCTTTCGCTTTTTGCAGATGACATGATATTATACATGGAAAATCCGATAGACTCCACCAAAAGTCTGCTAGAACTGATACATGAATTCAGCAAAGTTGCAGGATACAAAATCAATGTACAGAAATCAGTTGCATTCTTATACACTAACAATGAAGCAACAGAAAGACAAATAAAGAAAATGATCCCATTCACAATTGCACCAAGAAGCATAAAATACCTAGGAATAAATCTAACCAAAGATGTAAAGGATCTGTATGCTGAAAACTATAGAAAGCTTATGAAGGTAATTGAAGAAGATTTAAAGAAATGGAAAGACATTCCCTGCTCATGGATTGGAAAAATAAATATTGTCAAAATGTCAATGCTACCCAAAGCTATCTACACATTCAATGCAATCCCAATCAAAATTGCACCAGCATTCTTCTCGAAATTAGAATAAGCAATCCTAAAATTCATATGGAACCACAAAAGGCCCCGAATCGCCAAAGGAATTTTGAAGAAGAAGACCAAAGCAGGAGGCATCACAATCCCAGACTTTAGCCTCTACTACAAAGCTGTAATCATCAAGACAGCATGGTATTGGCACAAAAACAGACACACAGACCAATGGAATAGAATAGAAACCCCAGAACTAGACCCACAAACGTATGGACAACTCATCTTTGACAAAGCAGGAAAGAACATCCAATGGAAAAAAAGACAGCCTCTTTAACAAATGGTGCTGGGAGAACTGGACAGCAACATGCAGAAGGTTGAAACTAGACCACTTTCTCACACCATTTACAAAAATAAACTCAAAATGGATAAAGGACCTAAATGTGAGACAGGAAACCATCAGAACCTTAGAGGAGAAAGCAGGAAAAGACCTCTCTGACCTCAGCCGTAGCAATCTCTTACTCGACACATCCCCAAAGGCAAGGGAATTAAAAGCAAAAGTGAATTACTGGGACCTTATGAAGATAAAAAGCTTCTGCACAGCAAAGGAAACAACCAACAAAACTAAAAGGCAACCAACGGAATGGGAAAAGATATTTGCAAATGACATATCGGACAAAGGGCTAGTATCTAAAATCTATAAAGAGCTCACCAAACTCCACACCCGAAAAACAAATAACCCAGTGAAGAAATGGGCAGAAAACATGAATAGACACTTCTCTAAAGAAGACATCCGGATGGCCAACAGGCACATGAAAAGATGTTCGGCGTCGCTCCTTATCAGGGAAATACAAATCAAAACCACACTCAGGTATCACCTCACGCCAGTCAGAGTGGCCAAAATGAACAAATCAGGAGACTATAGATGCTGGAGAGGATGTGGAGAAACGGGAACCCTCTTGCACTGTTGGTGGGAATGCAAATTGGTGCAGCCGCTCTGGAAAGCAGTGTGGAGGTTCCTCAGAAAATTAAAAATAGACCTACCCTATGACCCAGCAATAGCACTGCTAGGAATTTATCCAAGGGATACAGGAGTACTGATGCATAGGGGCACTTGTACCCCAATGTTCATAGCAGCACTCTCAACAATAGCCAAATTATGGAAAGAGCCTAAATGTCCATCAACTGATGAATGGATAAAGAAATTGTGGTATATATACACAATGGAATACTATGTGGCAATGAGAAAAAATGAAATATGGCCTTTTGTAGCAATGTGGATGGAACTGGAGAGTGTGATGCTAAGTGAAATAAGCCATACAGAGAAAGACAGATACCATATGGTTTCACTCTTATGTGGATCCTGAGAAACTTAACAGGAACCCATGGGGGAGGGGACGGAAAAAAAAAAAAAAGAGGTTAGAGTGGGAGAGAGCCAAAGCATAAGAGACTGTTAAAAACTGAGAACAAACTGAGGGTTGATGGGGGGTGGGAGGGAGGGGAGGGTGGGTGATGGGTATTGAGGAGGGCACCTATTGGGATGAGCACTGGGTGTTGTATGGAAACCAATTTGTCAATAAATTTCATATATATAAAAAAAAATAAATAAAAGAAGGGCAATGGATTGGGAAAAATTAGTCAGAGAAACAATTACAAGCATTCACCTTTCTGCATTATGGAGACAAGTGATTAGATGGCACAAAATTCCTTGCCAGACAAAAAATGAAATGACCAAAACCCTCCATGCATATTTAATGACTAAAGATAACTTATTCTCAAGTGGAAAGACCAAAAAAGTTCCTAGAAACAGCTATTCATTTGTTTGTTAGTTTTAATTTGGATGGCAAGATATGGAAGCAATATAAAATCTTAACAAACCACGGCAAGAAGGAAAAAAAGGGTCCTGTTATTTAAACTATATTTTATAGGTAAATGCTAGGAATTGTGGCTTTCAGTTGATATTTCCTTGTTATGATTTGGTGGTATTTGCAACAAGGGCTTAATACTGTGACCTGTGTTTTATTACTTATCAGTAATTTTATAGCTAACAACCAAACTAAAGTAAAATCAGAAAATGGACACAATTGCAGTAGAATTTACAGAAAATACAATTCATCTCCTCTGACAAGGCAATATAAACTCCCTCCATTGGTATAAGGGTCACTCTCTTAAACAGGGGTCTCTAGATTGTTTGATTAGGCAATATTTTAAAAATTAAGAGAAAACATTCCTATTATAATGTAGTGGTTTTGTGACAAGAAAATAAGGTTTCCTTTTTTAAATCTCCTTTTTTTAGCATATGATAATTTGATAATTACTATATTTCTAAGTTGAGGAAACTGGTAGAAAATAAAATCTCCTTTGTTGGCAGTCAGTAAATGTTAAAAAAAACAAAAAACAAAAGCCAGTCCTGAAAACAGAATCAGCAGGGCTCTTCTGAATGTAAAACTGAGAAAATGAAATTGATTGATATGTTGCCCAACAATAATTTATGAATTATAGTGTTGTATATACATAATGTATACATGTAATATATACATACATATATTTCACACACACACATGCAAACACATACGCATACATACAAGAACCACTTCCAAGAATGCATATGAAAATTTGATAGGACAAAAAAATAAACGGGGTCTTCCTTTATTTCATGGTTTTTAAACTTGGAATGTATAAGAAATGAGTTCATATAAAATACTAAGAAAAGCAAAGGAGAATGTCTCTTTCTTTCAGTGCTTTTTGATTATGAAATTAGCAAGTATTGATTAAAAGATGTCATTAGGCTGATAGGCATTCAATAAATCACGTGGAAAGAGTTAGTATTTTTAGATCGTGGAATATTTCTGTAAGTTTTCCCAAACATAAACACTACCTCATTACAGCCACCACCTTCCTGGGGAGGTCCTGAGAGACACAGGGTGGGGTGTTGAATCCCGGTTCTGCCACTTATGTGACCATAGGCAAATTATATACACCTCTGAGCCCCAAGCATTGGTTACTGTATGCAAAACATACAGTGCATCCTCACTGCGCCGTGATCATGATTTCTACAAGACCCCAGAGTGTCTTCACTTTAGTAAGTATGCAATAAGTCTTATATGTCTTTTTGTCTCCTTCTCTTTCTGCTCCTCTTGTCTTCCTTCTACCTTTCATTTTCCTCCTCCATCCTCTTATTATTATTAAGCTCTCTGCTCCTGATATCTCATTTATGATTACCGTATTTCAGCCCTCCAATGAATCAGACTTCACTCGGTTAAAGGCCAATGTGCCACAACTGCAGTAACCAAAAATCGAGTTACCTTGATAGATTAATGAGAAGGAAACATAGGGAAGAGACCTGTGGGGCCTCAGCTCCCCAGACTAATTCCTTCCATTAACTCCACCTTAAACTGTGTCCAGTGATGCAATGGAATGATTCCTAAGGAGGCTCCGAGAGCAGCTGGCTTGAGCATAAAGATAGGAAATGTGTCTCAGTCTGCATTGGCCCTGCCCTAGCAGAGCTACATGCCTCCAGCTTCTCTCTCCAGCCTCCCCACCCTCACAGGCTTGGGGGTGGGGGGGGTGGGGAGAGGTGGAATGGGGGGGTAATGTGCGGGGAGGATTTAAGAATTCAGTAGCTAAAGTTGAAGAAATTATGAGGATTCTGACATTTAAGAATTTCTTTTTGCAGTGCCTTATAATTTTTAAATGTCAGAGAGAATTGGAGTGGCTATTAAGTCTGAGATCTTAGCACAGAGTTAGGTCAGTTTTATTTTACTAAAATTGGCTTGTTTACTTCTCACAAGTAAACATTGCACTCCAATGTGACCACCTCTTTTCCTCATCTGTAACTACTCTCTCACTGGTTTTAAGATTAAGGGCCACAATTTCAAAGACAAAGCAATAAAAACAAAAGCAGATTCACTTTATTGGCTACATTTTTTTTTTTGTCTATTAGGGCAATAAAATAAGAAAGAAGCTAACATGTTTGATGTGTTTCACATCCAAATAGTTTTATTATCAAGAGTCTTATCAATAAACAGCATAAGAGCACCTATTCAGAGACCCCAGAGTCACCTTTAGAGTAGTATTGATATTTAGATTTTCTATAGAAATCAATTAGGCTGTGAAATAGCATTCTTTCAAAAGTAAACCCAAAGAAAAAAATCCAGGAAATTACATTCTTACTTAATTTACTGTCAATAAAAGGCAAGAAAGTTTTAAAACCTATAATAAACACCAAGTTACTTAGTGTGTGACTAGCCAGTAAGAGGAGGAAATTCTGGATGTATAATTGATTCCACTCTTGATTTTCTTTCTGTGATCTCATATGTATACAAATAATCTTGGAATGATTGGATCCCTATCCTTAAGACTTGGTTCAAAGGCCATACTCTTAATGAAATTTCCAGGACTCCTCCAGATGGGAGTATTTTCTTTGTACCCTGAATTTCCAAAATGTTTTTTTATTTTTCTATTCTTCTCTTTCATTGCTCATTAGTTTTTACTTTATGTTGTCCTTATTTCCATATAATTTGTGTCTTTCCTATTTAAATATTAGACCAGGAAAGCAGGGCTTTTGTCTTATTTACTTTTATATTCACCACACTGCCTTACATGAAATAAATACTTGGATTATTAAATATATGAATGAAAGAATGAATGAAAGTCTCTGCACTTCAGGTCCATTACTTTGAGGCTGACTGCCAAAGTGATACACTCACACACACACACACACACACACACACACACACACACACACATTCAGTCAAGTGTGATCCCAGAGATCATTTTCTTTCACTGTCTTCCGATATTTTACTCATTAAGTTGCTGAAGCTCAGAGAAACCAAATGCTAAAAGAAGATAAACAATATGTCCAAGAACACGGGTGAAAGTGTTTTTCAGCTGGAAGAAAACTTGGAGATTATATTTTTTGATACCTTTATTATTTTCTCAATTATTTATATATGTTCATACTTACGTATGAATGTATGTATGTCTGCATCTGTGTATGTATGTGTTTCCTATTGTTTTTTTTTTTAATTTTTTATTGTTTAGTTATTTTTGAGAGAGAGAGAGAGAGAGTTGAAGTGGGTTGGGGCAGAGAGAGAGGGAGACACAGAATCTGAAGCAGGCTCCAGGCTCTGAGCTGTCAGTACAGAGCCTGATGCGGGGCTCGAACTCACGAGCTGCAAGATCATGACCTGAGCCGAAGTCGGACGCTCAACTGACTGAGCCACCCAGGAGCCCCATTTGTCTATTATTTTTAACCAGATACCTGGCTTAGAAAGGAAAGTGACTAGTAAAGGCCATATCAGGAATTGCTGCAGAACCTGGACTGGATACTATTTTCCCAGTTACACATTGTACTGCCTAGAAATGACATTGCTTCTGTGATACGTGACCCCACTAGTAGCTTCTCCATTTGGCTTGACCAAACCAGCTCATACGTGTTATGTGGGAACTAGACCTGTATGAGAATGCCCCATACAGATAGGTCTGGAAGACTTAGGTGAGACCACACAAATCTGTAAGTGGCAAAAAAAACAAAAAAACAAAAAAACAAAAAAAAAAACCATTGAATCATATAGCTACTTTTTATCTTTTTTTTAAATATGAAATTTATTGTCAGACTGGTTTCCATACAACACCCAGTGCTCCTCCCAACAGGTGCCCTCCTCAGTACCCATCACCCACCCTCCCCCTCCCTCCCACCCCCCATCAACCCTCAGTTTGTTCTCAGTTTTTAAGAGTCTCCTATGGTTTGGCTCTCTCCCTCTCTAATTTTTTTTTCCTTCCCCTCCCCCATCGTCTTCTGTTAAGTTTCTCAGGATCCACATAAGAGTGAAACCATATGGTATCTGTCTTTCTCTGTATGACTTATTTCACTTAGCATCACACTCTCCAGTTCCATCCACGTTGCTACAAAGGGCCATAATTCATTCTTTCTCATTGCCACGTAGTACTCCATTGTGTATATAAATCACAATTTCTTTATCCATTCATCAGTTGATGGGCATTTAGGCTCTTTCCACAATTTGGCTATTGTTGAGAGTGCTGCTATAAACATTGGGGTACAAGTGCCCCTATGCATCAGTACTCCTGTATCCCTTGGGTAAATTCCTAGCAGTGCTGTTGCTAGGTCATAGAGTAGGTCTATTTTTAATTTTTTGAGGAACCTCCACACTGTTTTCCAGAGCAGCTGAACCAGTTTGCATCCCCACCAAAGTGCAAGAGGCTTCCCGTTTCTCCACATCCTCTCCAGCATCTATCGTCTCCTGATTTGTTCATTTTAGTCACTCTGACTGGCGTGAGGTGGTATATGAGTGTGGTTTTGATTTGCATTTCCCTGATGAGGAGCGATGTTGAACATCTTTTCATGTGCCTGTTGGCCATCCGGATGTCTTCTTTAGAGAAGTGTCTATTCTTGTTTTCTGCTCATTTCTTCACTAGATTATCTGTTTTTCAGGTGTGGAGTTTGGTGAGCTCTTTATAGAGCTAATATATGACTAGAAGAATGCTGGTGCAATTTTGATTGGGATTGCATTGAATGTATAGATAGCTTTGGGTAGTATTGACATTTTAACAATATTTATTCTTCCAATCCATGAGCAGGGAATGTTTTTCCATTTCTTTATGTCTTCTTCAGTTTCCTTCATAAGCTCTCTCTAGTTTTCAGCATACAGATCTTTTACATCTTTGGTTAAGTTTATTCCTAGGTATTTTATGCTTCTTGGTGCAATTGTGAATGGGATCAGTTTCTTTATTGTCTTTCTGTTGCTTCATTATTAGTGTATAAAAATGCAACTGATTTCTGTACATTGATTTTGTATCCTGCAACTTTGCTAAATTCATGTATCAGTTCTAGCAGACTTTTGGTAGAGTCTATCAGGTTTTCCATGTATAATATCATGTCATCTGCTAAAAGTGAAAGCTTGACTTCATCTTTGCCAATTTTGATGCCTTTGATTCCGTTTTGTTGGCTGATTGCTGATGCTAGCACTTCCAACACTATGTTAAACAACAGCGGTGAGAGTGGACATCCCTGTCGTGTTCCTGATCTCAGGGAAAAAGCTCTCAGTTTTTCCCCGTTGAGGATGATGTTAGCTGTGGGCTTTTCATAAATGGCTTTTATGATCTTTAAGTATGTTCCTTCTATCCCGACTTTCTCGAGGGTTTTTATTAAGAAAGGATGCTGAATTTTGTCAAATGTTTTTTCTGCATCGATTGACAGGATCATATGGTTCTTATCTTTTCTTTTATTAATGTGGTGTATCACATTGATTGATTTGCGAATGTTGAACCAGCCCTGCATCCCAGGAATGAATCCCACTTGATCATGGTGAATAATTCTTTTTATATGCTGTTGAATTCGATTTGCTAGTATCTTATTGAGAATTTTTTCATCCATATTCATCAGGGATATTGGTCTGTAGTTCTCTTTTTTTGCTGGGTCTCTGTCTGGTTTAGGAATCAACATAATGCTGGCTTCATAGAATGAGTCTGGAAGTTTTCCTTCCCTTTCTATTTTTTGAGAAGGATAGGTATTATCTCTGCTTTAAATGTCTGGTAGAATTCCCCTGGGAAGCCATCTGGTCCTGGACTCTTATTTGTTGGGAGATTTTTGATGACTGATTTGATTTCTTTGCTGGTTATGGGTCTGTTCAAGTTTTCTATTTCTTCCTGTTTGAGTTTTGAAAATGTGTGGGTGTTTAGGAATTTGTCCATTTCTTCCAGATTGTCTAGTTTGTTGGCATATAGTTTTTCATAGTTTTCACTGATAATTGCTTGCATTTCTGAGGGATTAGTTGTAATAATTCCATTTTCATTCATGATTTTATCTATTTGGGTCATCTCCCTTTTCTTTTTGAGAAGCCTGGCTAGAAGTTTATCAATTTTGTTTATTTTTTCAAAAAACCAACTCTTGGTTTCATTGATCTGCTCTACAGTTTTTTTAGATTCTATATTGTTTATTTCTGCTCTGATCTTTATTATTTCTCTTCTTCTGCTGAGTTTAGGCTGCCTTTGCTGTTCTGCTTCTATTTCCTTTAGGTGTGCTGTTAGATTTTGTATTTGGGATTTTTCTTGTTTCTTGAGATAGGCCTGGATTGCAATGTATTTTCCTCTCAGGACTGCCTTTGCTGCGTCCCAAAGCGTTTGGATTGTTGTATTTTCATTTTCCCTTGTTTCCATATATTTTTTAATTTTTTCTCTAATTGCCTGGTTGACCCATTCATTCTTTAGTAGAGTGTTCTTTAACTTCCATGCTTTTGGAGGTTTTCCAGACTTTTTCCTGTGGTTGATTTCAAGCTTCATAGCATTGTGGTCTGAAAGTATGCATGGTATGATTTCAATTCTTGTATACTTATGAAGGGCTGTTTTGTGACCCAGTATGTGATCTATCTTGGAGAATGTTCCATGTGCACTCGAGAAGAAAGTATATTCTGTTGCTTTGGGATGCAGAGTTCTAAATATATCTGTCAAGTCCATCTGATCCAATGTATTATTCAGGGCCCTTGTTTCTTTATTGACCGTGTGTCTAGATGATCTATCCATTTCTGTAAGTGGAGTGTTAAAGTCCCCTGCAATTACCACATTCTTATCAATAAGGTTGCTTATGTTTGTGAGTGATTGTTTTATATATTTGGGGCTACCGTATTCGGTGCATAGACATTTATAATTGTTAGCTCTTCCTGTTGGATAGACCCTGTAATTATTATATAATTCCCTTCTTCATCTCTTGTTACATCCTTTCATTTAAAGTCCAGTTTGTCTGATGTAAGTATGGCTACTCCAGCTTTCTTTTGACTTCCAGTAGCATGATACATAGTTCTTCAACACCTCACTTTCAATCTGAAGGGGTCCTCAGGTCTAAAATGAGTCTCTTGTAGACAGTAAATAGATGAGTCTTGTTTTTTTTTTTTTATCCATTCTAATACCCTATGTCTTTTGGTTGGAGCATTTAGTCCATTTACATTCATTGTTATTATAGAAAGATACGGGTTTAGAGTCATTGTGATGTCTGTAGGTTTCATGCTTGTAGTGATGTCTGTGGTACTTTGTGGTCCTTGCAACATTTCACTCACAGAATCCCCCTTAGGATCTCTTGTAGGGCTGATTTAGTGGTGATGTATTCCTTCAGTTTTTGTTTGTTTGGGAAGACCTTTATCTCTCCTTCTATTCTAAATGACAGACTTGCTGGATAAAGGATTCTCGGCTGCATATTTTTTCTGTTCATCACATTGAAGATTTACTGCCATTCCTTTCTGGCCTGCCAAGTTTCAGTAGATAGGTCTGTCACTAGTCTTATCGGTCTCCTTTTATATGTTAGAGCGTGTTTATCCCTAGCTGCCCTCAGAATTTTCTCTTTATCCTTGTATTTTGCCAGTTTCACTATGATATGTCGTACAGAAGATTGATTCAAGTTACATCTGAAGGGAGTTCTCTGTGCCTCTTGGATTTCAATGCCTTTTTCCTTCCCCAGATCAGGGAAGTTCTCAGCTCTGATTTGTTCAAGTACACCTTCAGTCCCTTTCTCTCTCTCTTCCTCTTCTGGAATTCGTATTATACGGATATTGTTGTGTTTTGATTGTAGCACTTAGTTCTCTAATTCTCCTCTCATACTCCTGGATATTTTTATCTCTTTTTCTCAGCTTCCTCTTTTTCCATAATTTTATCTTCTAATTCACCAATTCTCTCCTCTACCTCTTCAATCCGAGCTGTGGTTGCCTCCATTTTATTTTGCACCTGATTTATAACATTTTTTAGATCCTCATGAGTATTTCTTAGTCCCTTGATCTCTGTAGCAATAGATTCTCTGCTGTCCTCTATACTTTTTTCAAGCCCAGCAATTAATTTTGTGACTATTACTTTAAATTAATTTTGTTATATTGCTTAAATCGTTTTTGATCAGTTCATTAGCTGTCGCTACTTCTTGGAGTTACTTTTGAGCAGAATTCTTCCATTTCATCATTTTGGATAGTCCCTGGAGTGGCGCGGAACTCTTTCTCTGTGCTGTCTGTAGTAACCTGCGTTGGTGGGTAGGGCCGCAGTCAGACCTGATGTCTGCCCTAGCCCACCGCTAGGGCCACAGTCAGGCTGGTGTGTACCTTATCTTCCCCTCTCCCAGGGGCAGGACTCACTGTAGAGTGGTGTGGCCCTTGTCTGGACTACTTGCACACTGCCGGGCTTCTGGTGCTGCTTCTATGGGATCTGGCGTATTAGCCAGAGTAGATCTGCAAGGTGCACAGGGGCAGGTGGGGAAGGCTCAGCTTGCTTTGCCTTCAGTGGTCCACTTCTGGAGGGGCCTTGTGGCACCGGCACCAGGACAGAGACCCGTCAGAGGGATGGGTCCACAGAAGCACAGCATTGGGTGTTTGACTGGTGCAAGCAAGTTCCATGATGAGAACTGGTTCCCTTTTGGATTTTGGCTGGGGGATGGGTGAGGGAGATGGCGCTTCCCAGCGCCTTTGTTCCCCACCAAGCTGAGCTCTGTCCTCTGGGGCTCAATAACTCTCCCTCCTGTTGTCCTTTAGCCCTCCCGCTCTCTGGTCTCCAAGCAGAGCTGTTGACTTATAACATTCCAGATGTTAAGTCCCGCTGGCTGTCAGAACACACTCCGTCCGGCCCCTCCACTTTTGCAAGCCAGACTCAGGGGCTCTGCCTTGCTGGGCGGGCTGCCCCTCCACCACCCTGGCTCCCTCCCGCCAGTCTGTGTAGTGCGCACCGCCTCTCCGCCCTTCCTACCCTCTTCCATGGGCCTCTTCCTTGTCTACGCTTGGCTCTGGAGAGTCCATTCTGCTAGTCTTCTGGTGGTTTTCTGGGTTATTTAGGCAGATGTGGGTGGAAACTAAGTGGTCAGCAGGACGAGGTGAGCCCAGCATCCTCCTATGCTGCCATCTTCTCCCTTGTCGATATCTTACCTTTATCTTAGTATATCACTTTTCTCTGTTTTGAATGAAAAAAATCTTTCTAGATGCCATTGCGTCTGGTTCTCAGAACTATAACAAAGGTATGCACTGTCCCATTTCTCCTCTCACCTTTGATGAGGAAAAAGAAGTGCTTAAGGTTATAAACTGAATTGGAGATAGAACCAAGGCTTGAATCTAAACATGTAAAGTCATAGCTTATTGTCCTTTTTTCATCTTCTGCTGTGGTACCCACACATATGTGAGTAAAGGGCATATAAAACAAAAAATAATTGTGTTTCTATGGAAATGTTAACCATTGTCCTAATAAAATACTTTTCAATCAAGGAAATCAAAATATTTTGTGAACTTGCAATATGTAGGGTCTTTTCTAACTTTCCTGACCTGTAAAGTTTGGCCACTGGGGTCCTTTATCCATACAGAGACTCAAGCCTAAACCTTTAGCCCATCTTTGTTTAGTGATCCTGGTTTTGTTGGTTACTTCGGTTTTGTTTATGATTTTATTTGACATATCAATCAAAATCAAACAGAGAAAGATAGTACATAAACACCTAGATAAATATGGTCGAGGGTTTGAGGTATCCTTCCAAATGTTTTTATGTAATATATAAATATATGATCTAAACATATCATATAGGTAGATTTAAAAATTGAACCATATGTGTGTCATTCCATAACTGGCTTTTTAACTTCATGGTATGGTTTTTAAACTGTATTTAACCATACTCTTATTAAGGATAATTAGCTTACTGTTTGTTTGTTTTTTTTATTGCTTTGTTCTGTTTATAGAGTCATTTGCCATGGGTATTCTGCCCCTTACACCTTCATATGCCTATGTTGCCATTTTCTTATGATAAAATCTTAGATGTAGAATAGATGGGTAGTGGTTGAGGTCTCCCAATAGCAGCCCGTGAGATGAAGATTGCATTTAGGCATCTTATGATGTGTCCGTGGGGTCAATACCTGTGGAATGGAAGGGAAGGAAGCAGGACCGTGAGAAGTTGACTGTCATGCAGTCTCGGGGAAACCCTCAGCAGATCCTCCAGGGAGATTTTAAGCTGGGGTGGCCTCTTAGAGTTGCCTGGAGCTGGACTGAGGTGGACGGTCCCAAAATTGATTAGTCACTGGATGTAGGCTGCCCCAGGAAGGAGGCTGGCTTGCCCTTGAGCAAGGTGGTTCTCTTCAGCCAGAGTGATTCCTGAAGCCTGTTGACAGCTCAGGGCTGTCTGCCGGCAGCACTCCCAGCAGCTGGGGGAACTAGTCCTGCATTTCTGAAAGGGGGTCCGGGTGGTGCATCACGGCACTGTGTCAAAGGCAACGCACATGATATACATTGATATATTTATAAATTGACAAATTGTGCCAGATTACATTCCAAAAGTTTGTTAAAATGTACTAATTTTACTAGCAGTATGTGAGAATGCTGGTTGCCCTAAATCCTTAATACTAACAACTATCACTCTTTATAATATTTGCCAGCCTGATAGACAAAAATCCTCATTGTTGTTTTAATTTGCATTCATTTATTAGTGAGATTAATATCTTTTCATACATTTAAAGGCCATGCAT
Organism: Lynx canadensis; assembly: GCF_007474595.2. Lineage (NCBI taxonomy): Eukaryota > Metazoa > Chordata > Mammalia > Carnivora > Felidae > Lynx > Lynx canadensis. The sequence continues at coordinate 152,090,549 of NC_044310.1, read as the reverse complement.
CTTTCTTCTTTAGTGACTTGCCTGTTTATGCCTCTTTTGCCATTTTCTATTGTGCTAATCTTTATGCAGTAACGATATTAACCATTTATTTGTCACATATGTTGTCACATATGCATTTTCCGAGTTTGCAATGTGCTTTTTAATACAGTTTATATAACCTTCAATGTAGTCTTTTATATAGTCAAATCAGTTGTTCTTTTCTTAATTTCTACTCTTTATTGTAAGCACCTTTCTTATTCAAGATTATTAATATATCTTAATATAAACTTTACTTCTAATCCTTCATAGTATATTGAATCCATTTTGAATTGTTCAAATAAACACGCATACCGTGATACCACAACTGAAGTTTGTGTTGAGACACCAAGAAACGATACCTTAGTCTAAAGTATCTAGAACAAGATTCAGCCATTACGGTTTTATATCACGAGGGTTGCAGGACTCTTAAACCTCTCAACTCTATCAAGGATAGAGGAAGGTCAGCAGCCATTGATTAAAGGGGTGGATGTTGTTGAGATAAAGCTCTCAGTGTCCCGTGAATCTCGCTATCATCTTCAGGGGGAGGAGTGGCATGGTGGGGCTCCCTTCATTTTACGGAGACCACTTAACTAGTACTTCAACTGTCCTCTGAAGTTTCAGGGCACAGTGGGTAGGTGTCTGGTGCAGGATGGAGAACTGAAGGGGCAAGTGACTAGCTTCCTAGCTTCTTTGATGTTAGAATGAAGGGCAGATTGCTACTGAGTGGCTGATCTGCATTCCCAGAATTTCTCAGTACGGAGGTTTCTGAGTGTTACCTATGATCAGAAGCTCCTTACCCCGTGCCCCTCAACACAGAAGCATAGAACGTGGGGTCAGCTTAGGTCCTGTCCCAAAGGGTCACCAATGGGGGTGAGCAGATATCAGCAGAACTCAGATTATATTTAAAGGAAAAAAAGAGACAAGACAATGTTTATAATTATAGCCTACAAGCCCTGCTTCTTCAACCTAATAGCTATAGTGGCATGAGGTAAGGATCTAATTTTTTTTTCCACAAAAGTAGCCAATTCTTCCAATATCATTTATAAAACAATGCACCCTTTCTTTCATGGATTTGAAACACCACCATTTGTTTGTATGTTAAATTTAAATATGTATCTACTTGTTCTTGTATTCCACAATGTTCCAAAAATATGATCATTCCTCTGCAGCATCATATTCTTTTAATAAAATGAGTTTATAAAATATTTCAATATCTGGTCAGAAAAATTTATTATTGTTTTGGTCTAAACATTTTTTTTTGTTTATACTTTAGCATTTATTGTTTTTACATGAACAAAATAAACTTTAAGCAACCTCTCAAATTGTAGCTATTTTATTGGAATTGCCACATACAAAATGATTTTGGGGGAGACATCTTTTATAAAATGTAGATTTCCCACCAAATATTTGGTATGTCTTCCCTTATGTCCTTCAGTAACTTTTTATGGCTTTTTTCTATATGTCCATACACTGCTTATTATATCCGATCTTAGATATCTTATATTTTATTAATTATGCTGAATTGGGTCACTTATTCTCATTCTTTCAAACATCATAAAATTATATATATAATAAATATATTATATATAATACGTATAATTATAATTATATGTACTGATAAATGTTTAATAGCTCACTCTCTGGAAAAATAACAAAATCCTTGACTTTTAGAATTTGTCGTTTTTCATTGTGCAAATATTTCTGCCATGACCATGTTTAAGCTATGGACATCAATGCCACCAGGTGTGTAATTAGGAAAAGAATGCCAAATTTACTCTAGCAAGCTGTTATAGGCCAATTCTAGTATATCATTGTTCCTTACATCTTTTCTAGTCAAATAATTTTAAAAGATTATAATCAACTGTGAAGTTCAAAGTAAACTTTATGAATAAGAATTTAGAAGCTAATAATTAGAATCTAAGAACTTAGAAATTAAAATCTAGAAAACAATATGATATATGATCCTTAAATGTATTTTTTTCCTTGCATTTACTACTACTCATCACTGCTTCTGTTATGCATTAATTGGGGAAGCATTTCTGATGATTTCTCTTGGTCTCCCTCTCAGGGGCTATTGATCGTGTGGTTTTTCTTTTCCTTTTGGTGCTTGGTCTACACTTGGACTTGTAGATGTGAGAAGTGCACTGAATCCGATATGTGAGTCTACCACACTCAACAGGCTTGAAGTCTCCCCTTGACTATGTCAGTTCTCTGTGCCAAGTAGACTTCGAGAGAAGCAACTTTAAGCACAGGGTTCTTATGAAATTCCCAAAGCTTTTCAACGTGTTCTTTGTTGGGGCAGCTCCCCAAAGTTTCTTCTGCATCTGCCGGTTGGATTTTACAAGTGCCTGTGCCAGGTCAGAGTTGAAATTCGCAGTTAGAATGCTATGGACTGCTGTGGAAATTAACTGGACTTCTGCATCTTTTTTTTTTTTTGTCTGTTTAAAGTCATTTTTTGTTGCGAGTCGCATTTATCCATTAAGATGCTAGCCTCATTCTCGCATGTCTTTATCTCTCAGTCAGGAGCCATCAATGTTTACTTTAAATTAAATGTAGGACAAAGGCTGCATTCGGTTGCTTGGGGTTCAACTAAATTTGACTTCTCCATCATCTCTCTCTGCTTCCACTCTCCCAAACTGGGATTATAGGCATTTTTCCAGCCACTATTTTGTGCTTGAGAGTTTTCCAGACCTTTTTGGGGAATATACTTCCAATTATTTTTGAAGTAGCTCCTTTCTTTGTCAGATTAATCTATTAGGGCCGCCATAACAAGCTACCACATGCTGAATGACTTTAACAAGGAAATTCATTTCATCCCATTTCTGGAGATGAAGAGTCTTTTCTTGGCTTGTAAATGAGCATCGTCTCCCTGTGTCTTCACATGGTCTTTTCTGTGTGTGTGTGTGTGTGTGTGTGTGTGTGTGTATGTGTGTGTCCTCATTTTCTCTTATAAGGACACAAGTCATCATATTCTATTAGGTCCCATGCAAATTATCTCATTTAACTTGAATTACATCTTTAAAGACACTGTCTCTAAATACAGTGACATTGGCAGGATTAAGGGTTGAACTTCAACATATGAATTTTAGGGGGACACAACTCAACCCATAACATGCCAGGGTTGACGTTTAATATTGTATATCCGTTGGGATTTTACTTAATCTGCTTATTTGATGATACCTAATCTGGTTTCCCATCCTAATTCTATCTTTCTTATTTTCATATTTTCTTGGACTTTTCAATAGGATATGGAGAAAAGAGGAAGATAAATACTCAAATTGGCATCTTTATATTGAAGTCTTCTGATTTTTTTCCAATGCTTGTGGAGGAAACACAGAAGAGAAAACATATCATTAGTGATGACTATAGTGTACTCTTTCACCCTAACCGCGAAGGGCATGAGCTATTTGTGTGCCAGTACATGAACCTTCAGTGAAGAATAAAACTGAAATGCTATCTCACTTAGTATTACTTTGAATTGCTCCAAAATGTTTACAAACCACATTTTAAAGTTGTTGATTAAAATATAATTAAACATTAACATGACTTATAAAGATAAAATGAAAATATTTGTGAATTTTCTGAGACGAAAGCCAGTAATGCTTATTTTCTTGGAATAATTTACATATATATTACTATAATGTATATAACATATTAATTTACAATATTTCTGCCTACTTGTATCTAATTGTGGTCTTATTTTCCAGTCATATCAAGACATGAGTCTTTATAAACTACACAAGCATTGTTAACAAGGATGGTTACAAATGATTTTTAAGGTTTCATGTTGTAAGAACATTTCTTATGAATGCATTCCATTCTACCCTCTTGAAGCCTCAGCCCACACAACTAATACAACTGCTCGCTTTAATTAAAATGAGAAAATATATTACTTACAAAGCTTGGTCTTAAGCAGAGCTAGATACAAAATCTATAGTTCCCATAATGGGAGAGGCACTATAAAATGGGATAAAATGATAAATTGATAAATACATTGTATAATTATTTGTTCCCCATTGCTATCTATCTTTTATCACTGGCAAAATGTGAAAAAGAATTATAAAGCCTCTGTTTAATAAAAGAAAAACTAAGAATTATATAACTTATGAGATCTTACAGTTTAAAAAGTTTTTGAAATTAAAATTCTCCTTAGATCTTTCTACCCTTCACATAATTTTTTTCTCTTCTTTTTATAATAATTAAAAAAATCCTTCCAGATAATTTCTCCAGTCATTTATGTCAAAGGAGCCAAACGATTGAAGGGAAAATAGTTTTTAGTGGCATGTCTTATTTTGTATTTGTCCATGGATGCTTTGACAATACATTGGGAAAATGAAAACAAATGCAGCTATCTTATGAGATGAACTTAGATACCAAATAAGTATTTCCTACAGGGAAGAAACATAACTATGAGCTGCTTACTCTGGGAGCTTTTCAAGTCCTCTAACTTGTTTGAAATTATTTTGATGTGATTAATTAAAGACTAGAATTTTCTTGTTTTTGCAAGTAAACCTCAATTTGACATTTTGTACCTGTGCTATCTTAATAGTTAGGATTCTGGAAACAGGATTTCCCTTTATTGTGCCTGAGGCACAGTTGGGTGTTTTTACTTACCATTACATTTTGACTGAAATTAAATTTTCACATTTCTGGTCATAAAATAGATATTTCCTGAGAGCGGGAGGAAGGAATGTGCAGATTGGGGGAATCAACCCAAATGGGCCACTATGCTCTCATATATTTGGTCATACAGATTGATGAAAATACTCTATGCCTCTATAGCTTTGCTTATAAGTTCCATGTTAAATGAAAGAGACACAGTAATGCAGAGCTATATTTAGAAAACTATTCACACTCAAAGCATTTTCAAGATGTTTCTATAATAATATAAAAACAGAATAATTGCACCATTGTCTTCTTGTGTTTATCCATAGGCTAGTGTGTAGGAATATAAAATCGAATGGCTGCCCCTTAGGGAAGTAGAGAATCTAATATGTATTTCATTTTAACTCTGTTTAAAATAAAGTCTCAAGGTGCTACTCGGCTTTACTGGACTCTCAGGTTACGCCTCACCTTTTATGGCAGTTTTTAGAACTCCAAGATCTCCAAGTTAGGTCCAGGGAAACAAAGAGACTAGGTTGAATTCATCATAACTATCCAGTAATGAGAAGCAAGGTAACCAGAATAGCACTTAACTATTAAATGTCAGATACATTTCTCTATTTCTTATAACTCTCAACTATTCTGTTAAGTAGTGGTTATTTTAACCACACTTGCAGAGGAAAAAAAAGAAGAGCTCAGAGAGTAATCATAGTACCCAGGTTTGAAACACACAACTGTCTTACTCAAGAAGCTACATGGATTCCAAGTCATGAAGTTGCTTCCAAAATATTCAAACTCCTGTACTGATTCCAAGGTTTATAGTTACGGCAGTGCCTATGAAGTCACAAGAATGGAGGTGAAGGATAGCTGAGGTGAATCACAATTCACAAATTTCTTTTGCTTCCACCCAAGAGGTACAACCAAGGAGGTACAACCAAACTAATGATGAATGTGTATATATATATTTATACATTTATATAGACACACACATAACTTCTATAATCCATTGCTCAATGACTTCGAACCAAGGTGCCTTGGAAATACCTTGGATGAATTACAAACACACTGAGATTCGTAGATATGGAATATATGAGTTCTTGAGGTAGTGTGTATACTCCCCCACACCCACCCCCTTGTCCAAGCTACTTGTCTGTTCTCCTCCCCAACTACTCTGCCATGTTTGTCAGTACAGGAATCTTTTCCATTTCAAGAACATCCATTGCCTAACTGGTGAAGTTCTGTCTTCTGCCACTCTTCATTTGGCACAGCTATATTGAGATGCTGGCATTTCCAGAATACACCATCTTCTTCCAAACAGCTATGTCTTTGCTCAAACTGAGCTTACCATTTGAAATGCTAACACCAGTACCGCCTATTTCCTAAATCCAGCTTGTCTACTTGGGGTTCAGATCAAAGGCAATTGTTTCTGTGGGTCACCCTGTAAGTCCCCCCCCTCCCCACCAAACAAAAGTGATCATCCTAGCCTCCTATACAACTTACATATATCTTCATTATAAAGGTAATTATTCAGATTAAAATGGTTTGTTTTTTTTTTTTTTTAACTTTCATCACTATCTCATTGTACTCTAAAACTCATTCTGACAGAAACAATGCTCTCCATGTCTAAATTGGTGATAGGATCAGCGTAGACCCTCAGTAAAATTCGTTTCATTAATTGCTTAGTAACTGATATAGAAAAGACCACAGGGTCCCCTGCCTCTTAGCTTCTCTTTTATCAGAGAAGCCAGTATATATCCCAATTCTATAATACTTAATGATGAAAATCCATTCTCAGAATTATGCATACTATGTATATAAAAAGGGTACACCACAGTTTCAAGTTTCCATTTGATAAGAAAATTAAAGAAGAAATTCTACTATCAAAGAATCACCTTTTTTTTAAGTTAAAAATTAAAAAATTCTAAATTCATCAAAAAAATTGTATCGATTGTTTCCCTTTCAATATTTAGTTTCAGTGCTCCTGCTAAGTACTCAGAATTAAGTGACAACATGAATATAAGGTAAATGGACAGGATTTTTTCCTACTTTATATTTAACAGTAGAATCTACCAAAGAGCTAAGCCAATTTCCATGAATTACCATCAAAGGGTCTTTTGTATACTACTTTCGGTTACAGTTTTAAAATGCATATTCAGGAAATATTGATGCACCCTTTACTTTTTTGAATAAGTTAAAACTTGAATTTATTTAAAATAACATAATCACGATGAAACATTATGAATGTGCCTCAAAAGATATTCATTCAGTGACTGTATCATATGCATCTGAACATATTTTCTTGAAATGTCTTGGAGAAACAAAGCCCTTTTAAGAATTATTTCATAATGGCCAATTATACAGCGTTTACTACATTGTACATAAACTTTCTCTTTCATTATTTTTAAAGATAACATGAGAGTCTGACAACATAAAATTAATCTTATAAAATTAAGAGAGAGAGTTTCATACTCAAGATTGTAAGTCTAGAAGTGTTACTGGATGATTTATGTAGAAATAGAGAAGTACTCAGAGCCATCAAGAAGTCACTGGGAAAAATTCATCAAAGTTACCTCACTTTGCTTTTACATAAATGGTACTGGAATAAATATTCTTGTATCTTCATTTTTTTTTTCAATCATAATTGCTTTCTTTAGAAAATTAATGGGGCACCTGGGTGGCTCTGTCAGTTAAGCCTCCGACCCTGGATTTTCAATATCATTCATATTGATTCCTAACAAATAGAAAGTAAAAATTTTAATGTAATAAAAAGCAACATTATTTCCTATTATCATTTCTGGGTTTGATTTCCTGCTTAGCTTTTTTGAATAGTAAGATACTGTTATTGTTCACCTGTATTTTCTTGGAGTGTATTTTAGCTCATTACTACATGGATAAGGGTTTGGGTGTTCGTGTTTTCATATTTGCCTTAGCATTGAGCATGAAGAAGCCCATGCTACTGTTTTTCAACCACATGAAGCTTTATGCTTAAGGATCTCTAAAGTTTCTTCCAATTGAAACTTTCTGATTTTATGACTCTGCTTTGTGACATTATTCCTGCCAGCATAAATCTTCACAAGTTACTAAATGCATTGGATATTTGTTCTGACTCTATACACGTTTTTGTAAAAGCTCCTTTTTTTGGGCATCCATTCCATGATGAGACCATAAAAACTCAAAGGCGGACTGTGCTGTTACAGATTAGAAAAAAAAATTCTAAAAAAATCTTAATGCTTTTGACAGAATGGCACGTGTCTTGCCATTTCTTCCCTAGACAGAGGCAGCAAAATGTACCAGCAGAATGCTATTTAGTAATATTTTTCAGCTAAAAAAGATTTGCTTTCTTCTGTGCTACCATGTAAGTTCTGGTAGCCCTATTTTATTTTGTCTCATGAGTTTTCCCCCTTTGATGTTCACCTTACCTCTATTTGCTCTCATGATTATTTTACGTGAATCATAGACATAGGGACTATGGGGAAAATGACAGGTCATTGTATTCAGACCTCTGTACCTAGTACATGTTATTGCCAGACACTTATATTATTCCCTTTAGAATTATATTTAATCTCTTTCTGAATGTCTTATTGATGTTTCTTCAATGACCTCTTTGGGTGGCTATTCCATTGTTAAATTGCTCTTGCCTTTAGGACACTTTCTCTTATAAGTAATTTAAACATGCCCTTCTTATTTCTTGTAAAACATTCTAAGTCAACCACAAATGATTCTTCCCTCTACTGTATATTATTTCTTTCTTCTCCAGTAAAATACCACATGTCATGGGAGGCAAGCTTTCCATTCAACATGTAAGCCATTCAGAAGAAACCTCAGATTTATGACATTTCCTCATCTGTAATTTTTTTTCCAGCTCTAGTATTCCATGATTCTATGATTCCTACATTTGGTTGTGGAATTTCTAAATCTCTATCCCATTGTTTGTTATGCCTGTGAACTTTTAAGTTTTGTGTTCTTAAGTCTATTATTTTTAACTTTTAATCATCTAAAAATATAAACTGTATCTTATAAAATTAATATCTGATTTTATTTAGTACTTATGTACTACTTTGTATTACTGAAAGATGTATATATTTAAAATTTCTTTCCTAATGATATTAGTTTTTTGTTCGAGTTAAATATATGTTCATACACATACTCACATATTCATAATATATATTTAAATTTATTTCAGTGGAATCATTACATCCAACACATCTTTTTTTCTATACTTTTCTTTTTGTGCCTTCACATAATTTTTCATTTTTCATTATAAAGAATTTCTGAGGACATTTATCCCAGGAAGACACTTGCTAGAACTCGTCCAATTCTCTACAACACTATTTTTCCTTTTTTTAAAATTTTTCTGTGGCTACCACAGAAGTTCTCATCCATATATTTTTAAGAACTCTAGAGCTAGCTAATATTTTCAAATTTTTATTCCTTTTAAAACTCAGTTTGGAAAATGAGTTGTTTGTTTGATAACCTCATACTGAATACTTTCTTTGTTGTATGAAGTTTTCTAGTGCAGACCACATGTTAGGCCACAAAACAAGTTTCAACAAATTCAAGAAGATTGAAATCATGCCAAGCATCTTTTCTGCCCACAATGGCATGAAAGTAGAAACCAATCACAAAAGGAAAACTGGAAAATTCATGAATATATGGAAATTATTATATCTAATGATGAATTCAATAAAGTTTCAGGATATGAAATCAACATACAGAAATCAGTAACATTTCTATACTTTTTTTTACTGTGTATAAAATGCTTTATTATTATCATCACTGTACATCTAACAAGTATTGATTGTTATCTCAAGCTCTTTATATAGATGATATATCTTCATATATGTCAAGCAGGAAGTTTGGTCAATATTCACTTGGTTTCCCAGTGCTATTTCCAGATTATTATCTTTTACACTGTTGAGTAGAAACTAAAGCTCTCCTGAGGAGAAACTTAGGTTCTCCTGAGGCTCTGTTGAGGCTCATGGCACATTCTTACACCACCTCTATTTTCCTGTTCAACATCAACTGCAGAACTCTTGGGTGTTCCCATTTAGTCAGTGAACACTTTGATATCTCACCAATTGTTATATTTCCAACTGAAGTCCTGCCTTCATCCTAAATGATTTTAATATGCAAATGACCCCTCTAGAATCTATTTGTTAAAAGAATTCTCTTTCCATTGAATTGTCTTAGCATGTCTATACATTAACAATAGAATTTCTGAAAAGGAAATAAAGAGATTGATCCCATTTATAATAACATCAAAAGCAATAAAATATTTAGGAATAAATTTAACTAAGGAGGTGAAAGATCTTCAGCATGGACGTAGAAAACTACAAGACATTGATGAAAGAAATTGAAAAAGACTCAAATAAATGGAAAGGTATCTCACGTTCATGGATTGGAAGAATTAATATTGTTAAAATGTCAATACTACTGAAAGTCATCTATAGAATCAATGGCAATCTCTATCAAAATTGCAATGGAAATTTTTTACAGAAGTTAAAAAAAAGAAAAACCTCTTAAAATTTATATAGACTCATAAAAGATCCCAAATAGCTAAGGAATTCCTGAGAAAGAAAATCAAAGCAGGAGGTTATCAGATTTCTTGATTTCAAGCTATACTATAAAGCTATAGTCATCAAAACAGTATAGTCATCAAAACAGTCATCAAAAAATAGACAACTCAATGAAACAGTATCAAGAGTCCAGTAATAACCCCAAGCATATACAGTCAACTAATACTTGACAAGGGAGCCAAAGATACTCAATAAAGAAAAGATAGTCTCCTCAATAAATGTTGCTGGGATAATGTGATATTCACAAGTAAAGGAATGAAATCAGACCCACATCTTACACCATCCACAAAAATTAACTCAAAATGGATCAAAGACTTGAATGCAACATATAAAAACATGAAACTCTTAGAAGAAAACTTATGAACAAAGTTTCTTGACATGGGTCTTGGTATTGATTTTTTGGATATGACACCGAAAGCACAAGTAACAAACTAAAAAATAGACAAGTGGAGCTAAATCAAACTAAAAAGCTCAGCCCAGCAAAAGAAATCATTAACAACATGAAAAGATAGCCTATAGAATGGGAAAAAATACTTGCAAACCTATATCTGATAATGAATCCCAAAATATAAATAACTCTTACAATTCAATAGCAAAAAAATCCAAATAACCCAATTAACAGATGGGCAAAGGCCTGAATAGATATTTCTCCAAAAATGATATGCAAAAGGCCAACATGTACATAAGAAGATGCTCAACATCACTAGTCATTAGGAAAATGCAAATTAAAACCACAGTGAGATATCACCTCATTTCTGTTAGAATGACCATCATCAAAAAGACAAGAGATAAATGCTGGCTTGGATGTGGAGAAAAGGGAACCCTTGTGTATTGTTGGTCAGAATGTAAACTGGGGCAGTTACTATGTCAAACAGAATGGACAATTGTTAACAAATTAAAAATAGAACTACCATATGATCGAGCAAGAAAAACACTAACTTGAAAATATATCTGTACCCCCTTTTTCATAGCAGCATTATATATAATAGCCAAGCCATGGAAATGACCTAAGTGTCTAATGGTGGATGAATGGGTAAAAATGTTGTGGTTAGACATACAATGGAATATTATTCAGTCATAATACAATAAGGAAATCCTACCATTTGTGACAACATTGATGGAGCTTAAGGGCATTATGCTAAGTGAAATAAGTTAGACAGAGAAAAACAAATGTATGATCTCACTTATATGTGGAATCTAAAGGAAAAAAACAATAAATCTCATGAAAAAAGATATTAGACTTGTGGTTACCAGTAGCAGAGGGTGGGAGGAGGGGGAACTGGAAGAAGGTGGTCAAAAAGTATAAACTTCCAGTTATAAGATAAATAAACGCTAGGGATATAGGGTTCAACATGATAACTATGTTATCAACATGATAACTGCTGTATAATATACAGAAATATTGTTGAGAGAGTAAATCTTAAGGGTTTTCACCACACGGAGATTATTTTTCTTCATTGTTTTCTTTTCTATTTCTTTTTATTGTATCTATATAAGAAGATAGATGTTACCTGAAACTATTGTAATCATGTCATGACATATGTAATTCAAATCATCCTGCCGTATGCCTTACGCTTATGCAGTAATATATGCCAATTATTTCTCCATAAAATGGGGAAAAAAGTTACTTTCACGAAGATCAGTTTTCCATGTATGTACTCAATCATCCTTTGCATTGTTAGGAAGATGAATATTAGGATATAACCAACAAACTGCGAGAATGGGTCAAAGATAATGAAGAAAAACGTTTCAGTCATTGGTGAAGTGTTTCCAAAGTTTAATTAAACTTCTGGAATTTGTACTTACTAGGGGTTAAGGGGAAATGAAACACACTAGTTAGATAGTTCCCCACAAGATGATTTTTAAAGCACCTGCAAAATACAGCTGTGGGTTCTTTCTCAAGGTAACGTACGTTTCTGTGTTCCTGAACTGATGACCTGCTTTGCACTTCTCAAATAGCAGCAAAACAAAATTCTCTTAGAATCGAAGAAATTTTAAACATGTCAAATAGCATGTGAAGCTGAGAATCCTCTAAGGCAGAGGAATCTAGTTTTTAAGAGAGTAGAGAAATAAGCAAAATGACCCAGACAGAAAGCTTACCCTAAGAGAGAAAATAGCTGGGAGTGGAAAACCAATTCTTCAGAGGACAAAGATAGGAGGATAATTGGTTCAGAAGAAAACTTCTACCTGAAGTAGAGAAAAAGCAGGTTGATAACCCTTGTGGAACTATGAAGGAAGAGAACCAGAACTGTCTTCATAATCATGGAGGCTGGGATGGCCCCCAGTATTAGAGATTCTATTGTGGAAGTTAAAAGATAGAAGAAAGGAAGTCATTGTTCACTTGGAAAGGAACTAAAATGTTTTCAGGCCAAAGAAAATTCAATGCTGGGATTGAAACTATGAGGAAATAAAAAGATAAATGAAACACTAGATGGAAAGCTAAAAATCAATAACTTTTAGAAGGTTACTGAAAAAAGGATAATGTATATTCCCCCAAATTATTGAATTCATTCACATTTCTGTTTTTATTAAGCCTGTGTATCATTCCAAAATAAATGAAGCCAGTGATAATTTTTCACTTTCCTACCCATCAGTTTATAGGTACGTATTGGATATTTACACATATCAAACATGATGTCTGCAAAGACTACTCAGTGCTGTGTAACATGACTATGCAGTTAATCTTTGAGCAAGTAGCATTGGAGTAGGGAGTGTGCTTATTTTTAGTATAACATATAAATATGTTTAATATAACATATAAATATGTTTAATATAACATATAAATATGTTTAATATAAATATGTTTAGTATAACATATAAATATGTTATACTGACAACGGAATGGTTTCTACGTTTCTTTGTAATTCTGGGAACCTTTTCTGTTCAGGATGCATCTGGAATTTTGTTCCTTCTTTCCAAAAAGAAAGGAGAATGAAATCCTAATGTTGCAGATTATGAAACTACAGAAATGGAAACAGAACTAAAAGCACTACAAACTGGGCCAATTCTTTGGCAATATAGATGCCTTTAAATACCTTTATTAAAGACCAGGTCTTAAATGTTGGAGAGTGGAGGTTTTACACTAATTTTAATGACATTACAGAAAGGAGAAACCATCCCAATATAGAAAAACTTTGGACACAGAATGTGGACATTTTAAGAGAATCATTATCAGCTGAATGATTTAGAAGAAAAGTACAGGACAAGCTCTCACATAACACATTTCCTAGGCATATCTTTATAAAGACTTTCTTAAAAAGAATCAATCCTTTTTGAGTGTAAATTTAAAACACAATAAAATACCACCGTGGAAGTCAAAGACACGGGGAGTATTCTGACCTTCAGAAATCTAGTGAACTTCTCCTAACACTCCTGTCAACTCCAGAGCCGATGGAAATGAAAACCATTAGAGTAGATGATGTTTGTGCCCTGCCAACATGCCCTTACTCAGCATTCAACTGCCAGCACCAATATATACACCTCTATTTCTTGGGGACAGAGGTGCCAAGGAGTACCCCCTGGGAATAATAGCACTCTACCAATAATTGGCAGGAATGATATATTAATACCCCCTCAGCCCGGGATACCTGTGAGGTATCACACTGGTTCCCCTTCCCCCAACGGGATTATGCTCAGTCACTCACAGTGTTAGAATAGCTTCATCAGGAACATTATGGGGGCCACCTTCCCTTCCTTTTCTCATTTCCTCCCTGCTGGACTGGTGGTTTTTTCTCCTCGGAGATAAACTACCTGCCCTAGAATCCTTGTCTCAGCATTGGCTTCTGGGGGCATATATGCTATGGCACGCTCTCTGAGATCTCTATGTACTCCCAGGGTGATAACATTTCTAGAGACCCTGTGTTCTCATAAGCTAACCATGGGTGAAATTCAGCTGCTTCTTCAGTTCTCAAAATAAATAGTCACTTCCACGACTTTTACAAATTTAAATGACTCTACTGAGAATTTGCAACGGTCTCTGGGAGGAGTCACTGTGCACAGCATGCAGCTCGTCTCTCTCTCTTTTTTGTCCTCTACATCTTTTTTGCAGATTGTGGAGCCTCAACTTCCTCTCCCTTCTTTTACATAGAGAAAACTCTTCTAATTTCTTTCTTCTTTCATGGACTAGTGATAGCCAGCCAGCATCTGGGAGTCCCACTGCAACCCCAAGAACTTGTCTTTTCTCAGAGATAACTCTCTTCGGGGGATTTTAGAGTCAGCAGTTAAATTAACATTTTCTACACTTTGTTACGGTCACGATGACCATACTAAATGACACTTACATTCTGAAAGTTACTATTAGTTATTCTTGTAGAGAATAAGAATAAAGTAGTTATTCTTAAAATACTGTGTAAAATAAACTGAACAGATTCCTCTAACCAAATTAGTGCCCAATCATTGTCAACCCTTCTTTCTGTCATCTTGCTAGAAGTCTGAGTTAAAGAAATCCTCCTAGTACAGTTATGAATAACTATGTGGATTGGGTCCACTCTACTTGACCAGGGGTGGAATTAAGTTCTATTGGGTTTGACATCTATACCATTTGGAATATGCTTTAAGAAAAAAAAATGCAAAGATAGGTAGATGAGCCTTGGAAAGTCAAGAACTCAGAAAATTAACTTTAATTAACTTCACAGTCAATCAGCCTTAGTCCGAGACTTGTTTTTTTTTTAATGTTTATTTCATTTTGAGAGAGAAAGAGACAGAATGTGAGCAGGGGAGAGTCAGAGAGAGAGGGAGACACAGAATCTGAAGCAGGTTCCAGGCTCTGAGCTGTCAACACAGAGCCCGAGGTAAGGCTCAAACTCACGGAGCACGAGATCATGACCTGAGCCAAAGTTGGATGCTTAACCAACTGAGCCATCCAGGTGCCCCTATTTGTTTAATCTATATTTAATCCCAGATTCACAGATGAGGAAACTGCTGAACAGCTAGGTTAAGTAATCTGATGGAGGCCGCACAACGACTAAATGACAAATCTTTTGCCTTGGACTGTGATGATGTGTCTCTAAAACCAGTATTTCTATGCTGTAATGCTTCTGAAAATTGTGTGCTCTAAATAGCTCACTATCCGTGAAAGGAAGTACACACCAAAGATAAATCCAGCATAAACAATAAAACTCTAGTTGTTACTTCCCTACGACCTTCACAGGTAATTGGATCAGCCATATAGTCAGGCAGGGGAGTACCAAAGGTGCACTTGTCTCATGAATCTTTCCCACAGGGCAGTCACTACAGTAGGAAACTCACTACTTGATTCCCTTCAAAATAAAATTCAACTGCCCTATTAAGCCCAAAGCATATACATTAGTATAGATGTGTTGATCTGGACAGTGTCGTAACGGTACAATTACTACAGCAAAGTAGGTTTAATTATAGAGCTCCTGAGGCAATCCAAATTCCTGAATTTGGATTCAGGAATGGGACCTGCTTGCATTATAATAAATACTCCATAGAGTATTTTCCATTGTGCAAACAGCCGCTCCCTCAATTGCCTTTTGTCAGTTGAACTTGAGGGCCTAATCAATCTTTCTATTTTACTCAATTGAACCAAAAGGGGAAAAAAAACCTCTCCAAACTGACAAGAAAGAAGAATTTTCTTTCCAGGGAATTCATAATTGATACTGATATATCCTCGTTCAGTTAGGAGCAACTGTAAACTTAGACGTGTGGGCGACTCTCTTCTATCCACTGTAGGGTGGTGACTGAGAGGCAGAGAAAGCCAGTTACCAGAGAGAAACTGCCAGCAAAATTTGCCATTCACGGAGATGAGCTGCATAATTTCTCCTTTGGGATTGTAATATGCCTGTGTATCATTTATAAAGTTTGGATTTTTCTGTTTTTTCCTTTATATTTTAACCTAGTTTGAATTCATTTTCATTAATTACAATTTACAGAGTCCTAATTAATACAGATGTAACCGAAAACTTATGTTCATTTTATTAAAAATAAAAACCTATTTAAAAGTTTGACCTCCTTCAGAATTTTAACCACAAGTTGCTACAACAGTTTTCAATTACTATTAACAAGAGCGAGAATGTTCACATTCCTCTATGACCAGGGATATATCGCAGTGTAAGTGGCCAGGACCAGTAATTTCTGAAGGCAACAGTTATTTCTCAGGGTATGTGGTATTAGATGGGTCTTTACCAGATCCTTTCTTAATTCTATGTTCTCCTTTTAAAGATTGAGGTCATTTTATTTTTAGTCGTTCATGTCATTGATATATTTCTGTTTTTCCTCTTCATAGAAACTATTTTTTTTTCTTTTTCATAGAAACTTTTGATAATGAATCCTTGCTTTATTAGGCCTTGGGGCTTTTTAAAAGTTCAGTTGCACTGTGAAGTCAAGGTCTTAGAATTCTTTACAAGCACATGATTTTTGCTTTATGTTCATCTCAACTACTAGATTAGTTATAGCCTTACCTAAACTTTTATTTGATAGTTCATATGTATTTGTGTATGTATTCATGCATTTCTATATGCATGTATGCATGCAATAGGAACTGAAGTAAATTATCATGCTGAAAATAAGAGGCAGAGGAAGACCATCAGTATTAACTCATTAAATAAAAGTAATTTCATTACTTAGTCAAATATAATCCTTATCTGGATATTGGGTTTTTTTGTGACTCCAATGTAATTTGAGTATTTACTGGGGTACAGGATGTTTCGTTTACTATTTTGGTTGTCTTTCTGATTCTGTTAGATTTTCTATTCATGAGGAAATTTTAAAAGAAGCCGAAAAATATTTTAAAAGGAAAACTGTCACTTGTTAATTGTTCCAAGCAGATGGTAATGTATTTTAGTAACAAAAATTGGAAACTGGCTTTATATTCTCTTCAAATTTTGTCTCACGAGTAGTTTAAAAGGTTTGGATTGTCATCTTTATACCTTCTAAAAAACAATAAAATAAAATGACAGAAAACAAAACATTGGTTTGATTATTGCAGGAAGGGCTAATAGTATGTGCATAGCATTACAGTCTCCGTTGTTATTTTTCTCTTTAAGCAGCTATTTAAATTTTGGAGTTATGTTTACTATTTAAAATAACATAATATAATACAAGCAGTGGGGACCCTCAAGCCACATCTTCTTACATCTCAAGTACATAAGTATTGTGTCCTCACATGACATTAGTAAGACTCATCAGAGAAAATGAAATGTTATGATAACCGATTACAATTTTCTTGTAGCAGGCTGAGCTGAAAGAAATCATATGTAGAAATTCTACAGCTTAAAGAGCATGGCAGGCAGGATAGAATGATCATTATGCAATAAACATTTTACTTGCAGGGCATCCTTTTTTTTGCATTGGTTTTGATTTTTGGTGTGAAACATAATCACACATAAAATACATACAATGTGTAGAAACCATTCACTTGTCTTACAGTTTTATCATATGTATAGTCACCATAATTGTTTTTGAGCTTTATATACATGAAATCATAATGTCTGTATCTTTTGATGAATTACTCTTTTTCATTCAACTTTATGACTTTTAAAGATTTATCAGTTTGTATATCATTCACTTTTGCTTCAAATAGTAGTCTGATTTTTAAGATATGTTGTTTCAAGATACATTATCTAATTTTTTATACTCTTGGTAAATATCATCTGGATTGTTTTCAGGTTTTAAAATTTTGTTTGTTTTTCGTATTACTGTATTGCTATGAACATTTTTGTGGATATCTCTAAGCTATATATCTAGAACTGAAATTGCTAAATCGAAGGATATGTATATATTCAAATTTATTAGATAACGCAACTTGTTTTTGCAAAGTTGTGTTTTTTAAAAATTCCATCCATATGTGAGAATTCATTACTCCAAATCAAGGTCAAGATTTAGAATGCACTAATGTTTTAATTATTATCAATACCATGGGTGAGATATCATTATGTTTAATTTGCCTTTCGTGGATTACTACAGATGTTGAATAACTTTTTAATGTATTTATATGCCACTTGTTTTTTATCTTTTTTGAAGTGCTTGTTTATGTCATTTATCCATTTTTTTTCTATTGAGATGTTGATCTTTTTATTTATTATTGATTTGTAGGAATTTTTTTATATATTATGAATGCTAATCCTTTGTC